>NW_009719748.1:7561-39147 GCF_000703405.1 Apaloderma vittatum
GAGGAAACAGTTGCTCTCACTATCATAGCTTAAAAGAATAAAAGTTGCAAAGTTTTTCTAAAAAAAACCCCAAAAAACAAAAACTCAAACAAAACAAAACTGGAGAAATGCTGTCTTGTAAAAAGTACTAAGTTCTACAAGTACAGCCAAAGGAAAAGTGGGTCTTTGGAACAAATCATAATATTTTAAGGCATGTTATAAGAAACTTTCAAATACTATAATCGGTAATCCTATCAGGGTACAAATGAAACAGTGACCCAAGAGCAATGACTTCCACAGGGTGGCCACACAGGTGCTACGTGGCTCACTCGCCTCCCTTTTTGCTATTCTTATAATTTGAAAAAAAATCTGTCGAGTGCAACTGTCATTGATTCAAGCTCCACTATCTTCACCTTAGTGGAAATACAAATAGTGCATAACTACTTCCTCAAACTATACAATGAAAAACACCACTTACACTTTCCCCTTTTCCTGCCACGCTATGTGGTAGCTGATGTATGGCCTATGGTTTTGAAAACATCAGAGTGTAATGAAGAAACGAGACTGGGAGATATTTTCATTAATATTTTCTATTAAAAATTTACTGTGCAATTTTTCCTATATCAAAAGCCCATCTGTTTTATATTAAGAACTTCGCGTTAGGCTGTTCATGCCGTTTTCTTGGTTGATGAACAATCTGCAAGGTAACATTTTAACATCTCTGCAAATAACACTGCACAACACGCACTTCCAACTCAAGTTTCAAATTCGGGTTTGGTTTTATTTGAGCACTTTCGTGGTGCATCTTACGCCAACAAGCTGTTTTACTGCTTGATAAACTGTTTCCCAATCCAGATATTTTAAACACTGAAATATCATTAATTCAACATCTCACATCTTGCTTAAGCGTGGCAGGGCTGACACAACGGGCAGGCAGGGGGGCAGGTAAGAGAACATTCATACCATCTAGTTTAGGCATATAAGTTGTGTGACTTGGAGGACCAAAGTTAGAAGCCTAAGTTTGCCATGTAGTCAGTGGAAAGAGGTAGGTGCCTCTAGGAGGGCGATTCAGAGCACCTAAAGAGGGCATTCAGATGCCAGAAAGAAACGGCGTGCCTATCTCCCTAAGAGAACGAAGTACGGTAACGCAAGCTCTGCAAGGTAGGTGGGAAACGGGCTACATTTACGTTCTAGTAAGGCTTCATGTTTTGTGACATCTAATGCCCTTCGATACATCAGTTGCGGGAAGGTCTTAAAGATTAAGGGCAGAGATGGCCAGTTCTCTTCCATTAACGTGATTTCCTTTAGTTATCATCCACTGGACTATAATTCAAAATGTTATGTGTGAAAATCTGCAAAGCATTTTGTACTCAAAAGTTTCCTTTGTAGCAGATGAGAGCGATTTTAGGACGTTCTGCAGATGGAGGCAAAACTCTCGAACCTAACTCCAATTACAGCATTTCTAAGGGCCATATACACACGCACATACACGCTCAACGCACACACACCCCAGCACCCCTGTTTTCACTCATTTAAACACAAGGAACTACACTGTTACTGCACAAGATTGAAAAACTAATAAACGCATGGTGTTATTTAGACCACAGGCTCAGTGACTCTATTTTTATGGCCAATTTTACCTAGAAAAGATCCAGCTCAAGACAATCTCTCCAGCATTTAAAATCTAAACATTGTGATTGAAAACTTCTCTATACTTTGATTGTAAGACTTCGGAATAGGTATTTCTGTGCCATTAGTCATGCAAATGATAAATACTTCACTGCTATGAAACTAGCAAGTCAGAGCTCGAGCATCCTTTCAAAATAAAATATTTGCTCCCACCATTTAACACTCCAATAATTGGGGCAACCTTTGAACAGTGTGTCAGGCAATTAAAGAGCCATTTCCACACTCACCTAAGGAATTACAACCGTAACTATTTCACCTCTGAACCAAATGATTTCACGTGGTTATTCAATTTAAGTTTTCAACATTAAAGCTATCAAATAGCAAACTTGATTTTCAAAGGTTAGTCAGGGATCACACCAGAGAACGTAGCCCTTAAAGGCAAGAAAAACCATTGTCTTAAACTTAAAAATGAAGGATGTTCATACTGTCCCACGAGGTTTCTGCAGAAGGGAACATACGGATGCAACATGGCTTAATTTTCCTTACAAGATGGTACTAGTTAATCTATTAAAGTGTTCCTTGTTAGTAAGGCTCAGCAATTTTTTTTCATCACAGTTGCTTCCTCCTGGTTCAGTAAAGTGATAAATAAAGATGCTTCCTGCTTTGTAAACAGAGGGTTTGTTTGGCTTTTTGCAGACCAAAACCTGAAGCAATCCTCCATTTCTGAGCAGCAAAATGAAAGATTTAAAACATTCCAACGCCAGACTCTTTCTTCACCCGTCGTTTGTTTTCAGATCTTGTCTCTCATTTCACACACTGATTCTATGTTTTCTATTCCAAGATGTGGGATAAAGTGTAGAAATAATAGCATCAATTTTGAAAAAAACCCAAACAATATAGGTCTCTGGTAACCTCTAACAGCGTCAGAAGTTTTGGTGAAATCAACATAGTCAACTGAACAAACTTGGCCACAAGAGATAGTGCATGTCCTGAAGCACGGTAGTTAGATGCTGAAAGACTTGGCTCTCCTTTTGCGCTGATGTTCGTTGTGAATGGTCTTCCGAGGTATCCTCTCCAGTGCTTTTGTTTCCCATTTCCAAAAGTTTTTCAGCTTCTTCGGAAATAGTTGCCGTTGCTGCTGTCCGACATGACAACGCACGTACGCTCGACTGGAATGACCCTGTAGATCAACTGGCTATGCCATAAAATTGCAGGTGCTCAAAGGGAAAAACGGGTGAGATGTGGTCATTTAACCCAATTATATTCAGAGTCAGTGATTGACTTTCAATGCTCAGCTCTGAGTTAATGTTGCTACTTCACTACAGATGTATTTCAAGTGACCCACAAACCAGGAAGTGAAGTAGACAGTTTTACCACCTTACAAAATTTCTGCAAATGAAGTCCAGGTTAGGTCATTTTTAATGCTATTGTATATTACATGCAGAACAGCATGGATCATCTTTGTCTGGCTGTGCTGCATAGTTCATTTGTCTAACGATTTCTGCAAAGAGCTCATCCACCATTGTTTTACTTTTAGCAGAGGTCTCCATAAAGGGGCAGCCCCATTCTTCAGCTAAGGCTCTGCCTTCACTTGATGATACTTCTCTCTCACTTTCCAGGTCCACTTTATTACCAACCAGAATTACTGGCACCTTCTCATACCTACAGTTTAAAAAAAAAACAAACCAAAACAGAACACAAGACAAAAACAAAAGCGATAATTACATTTTAAAGCAGGCAACATTCTAAAAGTAAACATCTATTTGCAAACAATAGAGACTCAACTGAAAGACATTTGGATGACCTTAAGATTTTACATCGAAAAAAATGCATATTTCACATTTTAACAATTTGTTGCACATCTCTTTTCCCCTAAAGCTTTCTTAGAGTTCCAGGGAATGCTTCCTCCTTGGAAATGTGCCACAAACACTTCTGCACTACGGAAAATATTATTATATTCCTAGCGTTTACACCAGCAATCTCATTTAGGGTGTAAAAATAGGATGGATGTCCAACTCTCCCTTCAACATTATGTCCTCCTTCTCCCTGAACAGGTATCATGTTCTATTTCCTGCATCACTCTCCCTTTCAAGGGTGCATTTACCTTTGGTGGATACATACAGAACTCTTATATTGGTAATAAAAGGGAGAAAACCAAAGGGCCAGTAAATTCACTTGAAATTTCAGGAAATGTAGCCCACTTCAAGTGCTGTGTACACATAAAATCATTTTTATATAAAAGCATGTATTAGCTAATACAGCATATATAACTCTCCCTTGTCACATTCACATCATTATGTCAGTTAAATAAGCTTGAAAAGGGCAAAAATAATAATTAAATTCCAGGCAATGCTAACACAGTTCTGCTTCATAATCAACTTAGACAGCACAATAGATCGCATAAGCTACGAAGGAATTTATTACTTTGCACTTCCTTGTGAATGCCTGCCTTAGTTTTTTTTCCCCACTCTCATGTGCACAAACCCTTCTTCAGACATGGAACTAGGTAAGTGATCAGTCAGGTTTTAAATTTACATATTTGCCATAGCAAAGAAGAAAACACTGGGCTTATTTCCAAAATACTCTTTCACAGTCAAAAAAGCAGCAATGACTGAGAGAAAACACAATTATGGCTTTTAGCACTTAAACTACACGAAGACTTCAGAGAAACGTGATGGTTCCCCTTCTTAATTTAAATCTGATTTCCTACTTTGTATTAACTTAACATTACTGCTGTGAGTCAAATCACGTGAGTCAGACTGAGCTGTGGACGAGCAACGGTCATAGCTGGCCTTTGGCACCAGTTGGAGATGCCGCTGCCCTTAAGTCACCTCTTACCCCTCCATCCCTCGCACCTCAGCAGGACAGCAGAGCAGAGCTGGTGCCTGTGCCTCAACTGGTTTAGGGAAACACCCAGCAGCTTGGTGTAACCTACCAGCTGTGGGGAAACTCGGCTCTCACGACTTCGCAGCAGAATAGGGAACCTATGTGCCCCTGTGAGCCCTACTACACAGATGGCAGGCTCCCACGGAGTCAGAGAGAATAAAAGGGGTGGTAACTTCCCAAACTACCTCAGCACCTCCGACACTACCACAGCAGTATGAAAAATTGGTCCGCTTACATCATGACATGCAGCTGAAATTCTAAACTTTGTTATGTCTCTCTGCTAACACTGATAATGACATTTAATCCACAGAATAGGGCTGCGGTCAATAATTGTAGAGAATTCCCCTCACATTTTACCATTCATTCTATCTTTATTTACCATCTGAGAAGACACAATCCATTTCTTACTCTGTGGATATACAGTATTTAGCACAATGATACCTTTGGAACTCTTGCAAGAGCTAAGCTGCCATTAATTAAGCACCAAAATATGCACAAGCATCTCGAAATCTGTCCTCCCGTAATCACACGACAGCATAATCTTTAATTACATAAGATGGATGGCATTCAACAGATAAGGCAGCAATTCAACGTTTCTTTTTATCTTTATTGTTCAGATGCATGTGTCCTATTGTATTTGCTATACAGCATTAAACACCCTTCAATGAAAGTGGAATCAGGTACACCTTCACTGCATTTTCCAACATTGGAGGGCCTCAAACTTCCCCCTGCCCTCCGTTAGCTCCTCCAGCTATTGTGTCTTCTTGATCTTACCGGTGGGAAGAAATGATAAATTCAAAGCAGCCACTTGAGAAGCAGTCAGTGAAGAAGTAGATCAACCAGAATTAAAGCATGAAATCCCCTCTCTTCTCATTCTGCAAGATCACTTCAATTTGTTGAGAAACATATGAGGGGAGAAAAAACAAACCCATACTTGTTGCAGATTTATAGCCAGTTCCACTGAAATATTCAAGTGTTTTAAAAGGTTTAGGAGCCCTAGAAAAGCTAGGCAACTAAGTATCTGAGGATCTGTTTACTATGAGCACTCAGCACCTGGGAAATGGAACAGTGGAAATAGTGGAGTTTTGTACTACAGAACAAAAAGAAGAACTGATGAGCTGACAGGTTAGATGTGAAACATCTAATTTAATTTACTTGCACAGAACCGTCTAGGAGCTATCAGGTGGAACAGATAGAAGCACTATTTTGTATTGCTTTTTCCTGCTTTTGCCTCTTGCATTTGCCTTATTCGCTACCTGCCTTTACAACACTAAATTGTGTAAGAAAATGTTTCTGCAAAACTCTCATTATATCATGTTATCAAATACCTCCTCACAAGGCAAAAATAAAGTTGCTTTTGCAAACACATCCTTGCATTACCTAAATCTTGAGTCATAAACTTCAGAGGGATTTTTTTTAATGTATTCTCTGTGACCTTTGTACATAAATATAAAAATACATACACACTTAGGCATGCCTATAATATATATATAAACTGTCTATAGTATACACATGCAAAACCACGGAGTTTGTCTTTCTACATAGAGAAGTCAGTATCCATCATCCAGAATAACGGAGTTCAGAATATGGCAAATAATGGGAAAACAGTGCATGGAAAACTGAGCCCAAGACTGGCTCCAGTATGGGCTTATGATCTCCAGTTCAGTACCAGTCCTGCCAGACCCAAGCCACTTGTGGGGCAGCCAGACCAGACATCTGTGTATTGTATTCTCCAAATACCAAGATGGCGACGGATTGACTGTGTGTTGGACAGTGCCACGTGTGATCAGACGTACCGTACGTTGACAACTGCACGCCAGAGAAGGGCAATGAAGCTGGTGAAGGGTCAATAGGGCAAGTTTTATGAGGAGCAGCTGTGAGAACTGGGATTTAGCCTGGAGAAAAGGAGGCTGAGGGGAGACCTTATCGCTCTCTACAACTCCCTGAAAGGAGGTCGTAAGCAGGTGGGGGTCAGTTTCTTCTCCCAAGCAACAAGGACAGAACAAGAGGAAATGGCCTCAAGTTGCATCAGGGGAGATTTGGATATGAGGAAAAGTTTCTTCACCAAAAGGGTTGTCAAGCACTGGATGCCCATGTAAATGCTTGCATTGTCACCATCCCTGCAGGTACTGAAATGACGTGTACATGTGGCACTTAGGGACATGGTTTAGTGGTGGACCTGGCACTGCTAGGTTAATGGTTGGACTCCATGATCTTGAAGGTCTTTGATTCTATGACTAAAAGGTCTTTGCACAAACTATGTCGTTCGATGCAGTGGTTCCAGCCTCTGCTTCTCTTCATTCAGAGTCCCTACGGATCTCCCAGCTGTACCTCCCAGCTTTTGAGTTCTGGTTAACATGCCATGGAAACCCTAACTCTTGAATAAACTAAGCTCTACAAGCTCTGAAGTTCAAGGCGGCTCTCTACTCTTTATCTGCCAACATTGAGAGCATTTCCTGCCTCACTTAGTAATCTGTTCAAATCTATTTCTGATGAGTACAGCGAGCCCTGGGCCCATGCTCTCCTTACCACAGCTGTTGATCTTGCTGGAGACAACTTGTGTCTGCTCACAGAGGCTCCACTCGCTATTCACAAAGTTTCAGACTGGCCAGATGTTGGCACACCTACCACAGAGGTGATGCACAGCAGCACAGGCCCACAATGGGAAAGGGCAGTTTCTCAGATGTGAGGGAATTACATGATTCTAATGAAATTTGAAGGGAA
The DNA here is from genome assembly GCF_000703405.1 of Apaloderma vittatum. NCBI lineage: Eukaryota > Metazoa > Chordata > Aves > Trogoniformes > Trogonidae > Apaloderma > Apaloderma vittatum. The sequence goes on from NW_009719748.1 coordinate 14,780, forward strand.
TAACAACATCTCTTCCTCACGGGCTTTTCATGTTGTTGAATTTCAGTGACTCAAGAGGAAAAAAGCTTATTTACAAAGGAAAAAAAGAGCTGCCTTGCAATGCCGAAGCTGCAATGCAGAATCCTTCCACACAACCACAAAGATCAAACACAGGAATTCAAAAATCCTTCCCAAAGCTTCAAGCAGGATCTAACCTACTCACAAATACTTTTAGCAGAGCAAAAGAGGCTAAAACTCCACTACCTATACCAGAGTCCTGAAAAGCCAGGTTGCTGCTGCCATCGCAGGATGTGCAAGAGAGCAGTTCAGCCCACTGCAGGAGCTGGGCAGAGGTCTTGCCTTTCGGTGCAGCCCATCTCCCCCTGCCTATCCCTCAGCGCTGGAGAAGTGGCACGGTTCTCTCCTCCTTGTTCCCAGAGCAGGGAAGTCCAGTTTTCTCTGCACTGCTGAAAAGCTTGGAGCAGCACTGATCACCTCTAAAGAAAAGCGTGAGGGCCACCTGAAAATAAGAACTGCTGCCAGTTCTCTCTGTATCAGTGCAGCGCGTTACATATTCTAGGGCAAACATCATAGCAGGGCCCGTATGAAATATACTCAAGCGCAGCACCGCAAAGCTTGGCTTTTCAAGACCTCTTCAGGAACAAATTTTCACAAGACCAATTACACATTTGCAGAATGCATTTAAAGAACAAGGTAATTTACCCTCTTTAAATGATCTCACTATCTTAAGTTCCAATATGAAAGATACTGAGCAGTGACAACCGAGGAGATAACACAACTGTAGGCATTTATAGCCCCACGAGAGACACGGGTGCAGTCACACACCAACACACAGAGGAGATCACTACTAGCAAGATACAGCCATTGCTCCATAAAAAGACAACCTGCATGTATGTCCCCAGCTGCAGATAACTATTCAGTGCTAAACCCCACCCTGTTATTCATCTTTAATGAGCTTCTGGAACCAACAGGCCACAGTAAATCCCTCAGTTTTCCTAAGGCTGGACACCACAGCCACATGGAATCAATAAATACCCAGGCTTTAAATGTTTTACGTGGCCCAGCTATGCACCACTGACCACACAGCCATGCACGCCACACAGTGAGAAGTAGTTTCTACATTTTATCTCACCTCGCATGCCACACACATCATCCACATTTCTGTTTAGATTAATATGTATACTTTGAACAACAGCTTAAAACATTTAGGAAAACTTCAAGATGAAAAATATGCAAACGATATTTGGATATTTTTTACCTCCCCGTTTTTTCTACCTCAAATCTTATTCAGAGAGAGAAAACCATGGGTGGTATCTGACATTATATCTGAATCAATTTTACAAGGTACTTTTCAGATTTCTGGTTACAGCTGTCATTGGATAAAGATAAAAACAGATGATGGAAATACAGTAAATATTAAGGAAAAAAAAAGGTAAGTTTTTTTTTTAAAAAAGGACACCATGGATAATAAACTGATATGATTTCCTTAAACTGTGCTAGAGATTGCCCAGTACTCTAAACTGAGGTAAGGGGGTGGTGAAGCAAGCTGGACCAGTACAGAAGACATTAGAAAGTTCAGATGGGTTCCTGCTTTCTAATTTCACGTGTTGCATCTTTTCCAGGATTTTTTTGCCTGAGCATCATATCAGAGCTAAAAATGTTTAACCAAAATGCAGAAAATTTCTGTATAATAAAAACAAACTAAGAGAAAAAAACCCCGTAGATTATTTCTTATAATGAGCTTAAGACCCATTGAAGTTTATGGAAAGATGTATGATTTCCAGCTTTACATGTTAAATATTTAGAATCACTGAAATGTAAAGGTATCTATCCACAATAACTACTCCTAATTCCCCCAAAACCTCACAGTACTAAACCACCTTTAACACCTTCTCCTAGAACCATGGTGTCTTTCCCTCTTTCTTTGTTTGTTTTTGTTTTTTTTTTTATTGCTTATTTAAAATATATTTCTGTCACTTTTGATACTATTTCAAATAGGGACAGCGATAAAGGAAATAGAATCAGAAAGTCAGTAAAAATAATTATTCTTCATTTCAGAGTTACAAAAATTTGTGGTAATATAGAACCATAGTGTCTTTCCCTCTTTCTTTGTTTGTTTTTGGTTTTTTTTTATTGCTTATTTAAAATATATTTCTGTCACTTTTGATACTATTTCAAATAGGGACAGCGATAAAGGAAATAGAATCAGAAAGTCAGTAAAAATAATTATTCTTCATTTCAGAGTTACAAAAATTTGTGGTAATAATCCTGCCAAATACACAGTAAAAGAAATCCAGGCAATATGAAATAAAGTATCAGAAATGACAGTTAAATCTACGAGATTGTTTACAGGTTCATACATAAATATTACTAAACATTTTGTAATGCAACTTGCAAACTTTGATTGCCTGCAGTAAAATCCGTCATAACTTGAACTCAAAATCTCCTTATACAGAGAAACAACATACTCCAAGTAACTATCAAGACTTTTTCTTATCCCTTTCACACAATTCCTTCGACATTTAGTGCAGAATCCTCAACAGTTAAAACCTGCATCAGTTTCAGAGGATAAGCAAAGACAGACAGTGTTTCCTAGTCTGATTCTGAGCCTCTCAATCAACAGGGTAAGTGGAAGCAAAACCACAGAACTGTCGAGGGGAAAAGAAACAGTCTTAACCCTTTGCTGAAAGCTTCCAATTCTTGAACTAAGCAGCACGAAAAATATATACGTACTTCTAAAGCAATTACTAACTTGTCTTACAAAATTCAGCCAGAAAAGACATTACAACTTTTTCCAAATCCTGACTGTCTGTATTTTGGTAGCTTTAAAAATTGTGACATTATGAGTTAAATCAACAGCAGGGGCTCAGTCAACAGAGCTGTATCTTTTTTTCACGGAGCCCTGCAAATACACACTAATGAAGATGTGCCTTTATCTGTATACATATCATATCTATCTGATAGATAGGTATGTAAATCTAAAAATAAGGAGGTTTCTGTTAAGTTTGAGTACTTTGCTCTCCAATGGAAATTACTACAGCTTCTCAGGTAAATTCATACAGAACAGCCGTAAACTCCCACCATTCTGATGCAAGCAAGTCATTTCAGTTTACCAATTAATTGCATCTGATATTCAGTTTTGTAAGCTATACTGTGCAAGGATTTGATTACTTAAGCAATAACTCCCAACTAAAGAAAGAGTCTTAAAATATTTTTTTATAAAGGAGTAGATGTTAAAGAGCTTATTGGAAGTCCCACTGCAATTAGGTGGGTGAGTCATGAATTAGTTTGCTATAAAGAACAGCATATGGCCTAATTGCAGGACTGGGGATCTAACATTTTATTCTAGGCTTTGACGTGAACTCCTTATATAGCCTTTGGGAAATGAACTCTTTGGATAGATATAATAAGGTATATAAAGTCAGAATAACTGTAGTTACTCACAGGAGAGAAAATTAAATAATAACTGTAAAACAACTTCAAGAATAATATCCACCACACCACATCACTTTTGAGGAGGCTTCAGAAACTACCTTTGTTCTTGTACATAAAACTTTCTGGAAATAATCACCTCAACTTCAATAAAATACTTTAAAGTCCATTCAGTTCTGTGGTTGTTATAATCAGCTTATACTTTCCAGTTTGGTTTCAAGGTCTAGACAAAGTCTCGACCAATGCCAGTTTTGCTGAAATTGCTTGGCAGGCTCACCCTTGTTACTGTCCTTGCAAGTAATTGGAAGTAGTTCTTTTCCAAATCAAAGTCAAAGAAACAACAACAAAACTCAGTGTAAGGAAGCACTATATATATTTGCTTCTTAGCTGTTACTATAAGCACTTTTCAACCAAAGCAGATTACAGCTCAGGCCTTCCCAGGAACAACAACCACGAATGGTACTATCCAATCCACATACGCAGAGGCCATCTAGTAAAACTACATTCCTTTGCTGCAATAGAGCCTACAGGATGATGCATATCATTTCTGTATGAAGGACACTAAAGAACTTTCCAGGTCATTGCCAGTCACTTCAGAGAGAAATTCTTATCTATAGAGGATTTTCCTCATCTAAGATCTCATGAGGGAACTAGAATGCTGATAAACTCCTTCCCATGTGTTCAGCCCGCTTCTGCGAGTCACTGCAGATATAGGCTATCTTTAGCTCTGTCACCTGCTTAAATGGTAAAACAGCAAGAATGCCTGAAAATACAATGGCCTACCAACGTGCCCTAGGAGAAGGCATGGGAGAAGAGTTCACTGTTCCCTAAAGGGAAGTCCTAAAAAAAACCCCCCAAACCTGATCATCAAGACATTAAAGGGACCTTTTCTCAGCAACTTTGTGGAACTACATGAATCTTTAAACTATGTCCAACAACATCATTGGTTCCCCTCGAAGTCAGGCTCCGACACAGGAAGTGACAGAAAACAGCACTTTGAACGCTGGGGATGATGACAAGGAGCCTATGACAGGAGTAACAGCAGTTCTCATCTACTGGCATTTCAGACACTCAAAAGCCTTTGCAAGCAGAAGGTGAGCTCTCATGTTAAACAGAACACCTCTCCCTAGTATCTATCATTAAAATTCATATCTAACACTGAAGTCTATTATCAAGACTGCAAAGACTCTAAGGGATCTATGTGTTAGCAGCAGGTTTGCTGTGAGCATATCCAAACAATACTTTCATCCTTGAGTTCCCTCTATTCCAATCAAAATTCTCATCTTATACAACTGAGTATCAACTTTACCTTCTTGAAATCCTGAAGTGCTCGCCACATTTAGCAACTTAGAAATACTGGAATTTTCAAGTAAGGATTTTCTATTTGGAACAGTTAAAGATGCAATAATAAAGAGTTTCAATTCTATATAAAATGCAAGACAACTGTTTTATCTGACTTTTTCCAACATGACTAATTCTTCTGTTTTTAAAAGCAACAGTAAAATCAGAATGTCCTACAATGCTGAGATTCTCACAGGTACATCGATTTCAGTTAGTTCCTGTATCTATACTTAGCTCACATTTAAAGAAGTCTAGTTGTCATAAAAACTATGAACAGATTATAAGGCACAGTATGGATGTTTAAGCACAAAGTTCTTGCTCAAAATTTCCAGACACTAAAACTAAGCATTTAATTTTTCAGAAGTTGCTGCTACTAGCTGTAGCGATAGCTCAACATCTTGAAAATTAGGCCTCATATTTAAATATTTAAACTTTGTATCCATAATTGAAAATTATTCTTAATGACCGTATTAGTTTTCCGAACTTAAATATTTTTTAAGCCATATGCCATTCTAATATACTGTTTATTCCAATATAATGAGCATGACTGGATATGTCAAGTTTTTCAGAACCTACTAAATGTATAGCATATGGAAGATACTAAAATTAAAGAGACTACCATCTATCTTTTATTTGTATTTTAAAGTTTTAGCAAAGACAATTCTTTAAAATGCCTTCTTTTTTTTTTTTTTTCTTTAGACATAGCCACATTTAATTAAGCTTTATTCTCTGATACCTTGCAGGAAGCACATTAAACAAAAGGCAATAGGAAGGCTGATACGTGATTTAAGAGCTGCGGGTTCAGTTCCATACCCTTTTACAGCCTTCCTGTGCAATTTCTAGCAAGTCCCTTGAACTCTGTACCTCCACTCTCCATCTGAAGAAAATGACAGTTGTCAGCTTTAACCTCTGAACACCTACGGCACATAAACACTTCTGAGGTCTTCCATCCTTAGCGGTGGAAGCAACCTGAACATCTTGAAGGACACGTTAGCAGTTTTGCTTGCTCTTCAAGCGAAAAAACACCCTGTATCCCAGCCATTCTCAGCAGTACGCTATGTAACACCGCAAATCTTCAGGTTTTCTTTTACCAGTATTGACAACAGATACAGTCGGGCAGATTCTGCACCAACATAGAGCTTGCCAGCAGAAAAAATAAAGCTACTGGATTAGGTGTGCCTTGGACCAGGAGCAAGTACATCAGCTTGGGGGACAAAGCCAACATTGTTACGTCACTTAAACATCACCAGCTTGAGCAAAAACTGCAAGGGCTCACAATATATTAAAACATTTGCTCACATTGAGGGATTTATCCTTCCCCTTGCTTCTCCATATAAAACTCAGACAAGGTCAAAAAGCCTTCTTATTCTGATGATGTGGGATTGAATAGGTCTCTCTACCAAGGCAAGGAAAAATGCAGACACCTTTTAAAAGCAATGTAAGCATCTTGTACCTCATACAGCAAATCTACAGATTCTAATTGTTTCATATTTTTATTACATTGCTGTGTTCAAAGAACTTAACTGTGACCCTAACATGCATTTTCATTTATCTATCGGTGCCTGCTTCATCACAAGAAATTTCTCTCAGAAGTATGTCTTGCCATGCAAACCTTTAGATGAATTACTGTAATATTTTAAAATGTACTGTAAACTTACTGCACAAAGAAGCAATAACAAAGGTTGGGGAAGAGAATGGAAATGACCAAACAGATCTGTACCAATTCAGATACAACGAAGTTTATGTGCATAGCTGGGTTAAAAAAAACACCTTTGAAACAAAGATATTGGTAATATTCCATTTGGAAAAGCTGAAGGAGAATCTAGCCCTTCTATAAAGCACAGAGCCTGGGAAGTAATTTATGAGGTTAACAGTAGGTCTAGTTTCTTATAGATTGGGTCAATGCTGCTATCTAAGGCTCTAGTTTTTCCTTCTGCCTACAACTGTTCCCCTTGCTATTCTCCAGCCCCTAATTAGGGCTGAGCACATGCCACAATTTCTTCCACAACCAGAGCACTGACAGGGTGTATTCCCACCAACAATTCAGCTAGAACTTAACCATTATTTAGATTTCCAATTTGTTCCAGACATCGAACCACAGAACCACTGGAGCAGGAAGGGACCTCGAAATGTCTCTAGTCCAACCCTCTGCTCAGAGCAAGGTCAGCCAGGAGATCCCAACCAGCTTGCTCAGGGCCATGTACAGTTCAGTCTTGAAAACCTCCGAGAACACACCTTCCATAGAAAATGGGCTGAGAAGCACATACCAAAGCTATACAAATATTGATAGTTATTTGATTATGTAGAGGAACCAGTAATTGTACTTACAGGCATCAAGATAGACATATATCCTAGAATTACGACAGCAAAGTGAATTAACCAGATTTTACAGAATTAATCAAAGATTAAACATAAGTTAATGACAACTTCAATCTCTTTATCCTTGTTTATTAACATTATAGAAAGTGAAGCTTTTTAGTAGATAAAGTAAAAACTTCAGCTATCAAAAACAGTCAAATGCATATGCATTTTAAAAGGGCCAGAAGACTACATTCCTGTAAGTTATTACTTCAGTTTTCAAAGAGAACACACTCTTATATTCCTTTAACCAATTTATAATCACTGATAAAAATCCCACTGCAAAACTTATTCAAACTATTGTAATAGGATTTTCTCCAGATAATTAAAATTACACTTTTAAAGTCTTCCAGAATAAGCCTAACAATTAATTCAAAACCTTCTTAGCAGCATCACCTGCTTCCAGAGGATTAGAGTTTAGGAATGACCGTGTTGTGGATCCAGTCAAAATCACCCAGAAAGCAACAGTTTCTCCTCCATATCAAGGTAAGAACCTTTTTACTCCAAGAAGTCAGAGCTGCCTCTGAAAAAAAACACGCAAGCCTGGAACTTCACCCCCAACAATTTGATTGCCACTATCTGGGCTGTAGAATCAAGCGCTCTGTATGAATATGAACTGCATTTCCATAGCAGCTTCTAGCTATACACATTTTAAAGAATTTGACCTTTTGTAATGAACCTCACTAAAACCTGAGAAAAAGCAAAATAAAAACAATGGGGCTAAGAGGCAAACAACCTGGCATAAATTTCTCCTCTCTCATCAGTCCCTGTGTAGAAGCAAAGGCAGGTAGATACCAGAGTTTGCATGCTATGGCACAGCCCAAAGACAACGTGTGTGTCTAGTATGAAGCACAGACTTCTTTGTTGCCCTAGTAACCAAAGAAGAATGCAGCTTAATGTCCTTCAAGCTAATAAAAATATCCTACAACGCATACAAGAAAGCTTTGCAAAAAATGCTCTGTTGAGATAGATTTTTCTTGCAATGCTACAACTAGGTTACAACTCAGTATTTTTCAGAAGATAGAGTATTTAACAGAAACTCTAAAGCAAGTTGCCATGTTGGTAGAGTGAATCAATTTAGGAGAAAATAGTATAAGTTCTATCTCTTTTACTTCAGAAGTAGTATCATAGAATACATTGGGTTGTGACTTCATATCCTTTTGACTGTACCCAAGCCCTCTTTTACCACAATAAAATTTAGCGCCACAAAGGGAAAACAAATGTGAATCCAAAGGCCTTGAATAGTTTCATTAGCAGATGCTCTGAACATCTTTTCACTCCTGATGAGCTTCTATCAGACCATTCGAATTTCAACTTGGGAAAGAAAAATTCTGCCATGCCTTCACAAAGTTGGTGGTCCTTATCTTAAGAGAATAGTTTATCTAATTGCCATAAGCCTCGTTTAAATAATTGGAATGTTTGAATGAACAGAATAAAGTTTTATTTTCTCCCCACTTTTTAGAAGCAATCTCCATCTTTAACAGCAAAACTTTGAGAATTTTGATTAGAAAAGAGCACGTCAGCTAGTTAGTGAAATCGTTTCCATATCTAAAGACGAATATACAAAAATAAGAGCTTCTAAAATCACGTGTTTGTGGGGTTTTTTTATTTGTTTAGTTTTTAAAATTAATTTAGATTTATTTTCAATTATAAAATACTGCCATATAGACCATATTACCCCTATCTGTCAAGTGTAAAAATGATTTATCGATAATCCCTCTTCTATGTTGAGCATAAGCTTCAGAAATAATTTTCTTAAGAGCTTTTTTCATTCTTCCTACAACAAGACAGGTGCCAATTAAAGCAAAACAACAAACTACTTGATTCTAAATCGGCACCTTGAATACACTGAAAGACTTGAAGCCGAAGTTTACCCACTCTAGTACCTAGAACTCTTCTAATAAGAACTTATGTATAAAATTACATCAAATATGACATCCAGTACATAAACCAGTAAAATCTAAACATTTTATTCTTCTTACATGCGTGTATATACATATCTCAGATCTAATATTTGAGCAACTAGTAAAATGAAGCCAGCTAGAATGAGGAGCTCAGATACACTCATCATCTGAGATGTCAAGCTATTTATACTTTAACTACGGTATAAATGTTAATTTCTTTGGGTCTAGTCTAGGTTAAAAAAAGCTCCCTTTTCCCACAAGGGTTTTACTAACTTGTCTGACAGCCATTTTACTTTCTTCGAAGACACTCCGTGACACTCAATCACCTTGAAGACCATTTTAAATGGCACACATTAACTTTATCAGCTCCTAGACCTTGCCTGCACCAGCAGGGACTCCATGACGATGCAGATGTCCACGCCGCTATGTTTTAGCCGTGGACTTGGCATTGCTACGTGAACAGTTGGATTCAGTGATCTCAAAGGTCTTTTCCAACCTGATTCTGAGATTCCACCTCTGCTACTCTAGGTACCTGCTCTGGTCGGTGCCAAAGCTGCGTCAGCAGCAGAGCAGGTGCCCCAGGGTGACAGGCCAAGGCTATCAGCATCCCTGGGGCACTGGAGGGCCTCTGCGCTGGCATTCTGCCAGCAGCTGATAGCCTGTGTCACCCAAATAGATGGTTACTCAGCTGAACTGATGCAAAGCATGGGCTTTTCTAGCTGATAGAAAAAGCAACGCATGCATGTGTGTGAGATAGAGGGAAACGGAATGAAGACCTTCAAAACAAAAAGCTAAGTTTTGGTGTTTTTTTCAGAGGAAGAAAAAAACACAAACAAGCCAGACCAACCTAAAGAATTTCTTTAAAATGTTGCAATTTCCTACTTGCATGCCAATTTTAACATTGCTTAAATTAAGCAGGAATATAGCAGTGTGGTTTCCCATCCATTTAACAAAACTTGTCAGAAAGGAACTTAGTGACAAAGTTTTCGTATGTGAGCAAAGCTGATTTAAAACTATTTTAAATAGAAGATGACTCCAAGAACCTGGTGAAATTAACATTTTGGTTTTTGTCCCGACTCCTGACCCCACAGGCTGGAAGACTGAAAATCCCTTCTACAAATATATGCATATATTTGTGTATATATGTACATTTAAACTCTCTTTCTGACTAAAACTTTTTTTTAAAGTGGCAGCATTTAGGTCAGTAACAATTTGTAAAAGCTGCTAGACTACACTGTACTTTGTTTTATTCTGAGAAACAAAATATTACCCCAGTATTTAAACATCTGTTTGTCACGTTCTAGGTACAGAAAAGATAATAATTTGTATACTTAACCTTCAAAAGCAACAGTAATAATGGTAAGGAAATCATAGAATACCAGGTTGAAAGGGACCTCAAAGATCATCTTGTCCAACCTTCCTTGGCAAAAGCACGGCTTATTTAAATGAGATGACCCAACACCCTTTTCAGCCTTAAAAGTGTCCAGTGCTGGGGAATCCACCACTTCCCTGGGAAGGTTATTCCAATGGCTGATTGTCCTTGTTGTGAAAAATATTCCCCTTGTGTCTAACCAGAATCTACCCAGAAGTAACTTGCACCCATTACTCCTCATCTGTTCTATGTGACTGCTTGTATCTCCAGTTTCTTTCTTTTCTATGTGACTCCTTATATCTCCAGCTTCTTGGTAGCCACCCTTGAAATACTGGAACATGGTGATAGGGTCTCTCCTAAGCTTCTTTTCTCAAGGCTGCACAAATCCAGTTCCCTCAGCCTTTCTTCACATGGCAGCTTCCCAGCACCTTAATCATCTTTGTGGCCCTTCCCTGTACCCTCTCCAGCCTGTCCCCATCTTTTTTTTGTAAATGCTGGAGAAAGTGGGATTTCTTTTAAGAGCTTATATGCAAAGGCACCGCACACCCTAGTGTCCATTACACCTTCTTCACTGAATCACTAATTGGTAACTAGAATTTCCTGAAAATTGTCCGCTAATTATTTTTTCCACATTAAGTTGTCCTATGCAGAAAGGCCATTTCAATTAACATGAAGGTGTGTGCAGGGGTGTGAAGCCCAGACTGTTCCCAGTCCTTTTAATCTAACCACATTTCTTGCTGACAGACAGAAAGTCTTTCAAAGGAAGGCGTTTTGATCGTCTCTGGGAGAAGAATGTAGACTTCAATTACCAGCCCAATTATCCCAGCTAGGAAGGCAATACAATTGCTTAATTTTAGAGTAATAAGGGACTTTCAAGGTGTGCCTTCTCAGCCTTCATGCAGGATTGAGCCTTCCATTGTCCCACTCCAGCAGATGAAGCTACCATGATGGCAGTTACTATTTCTAAATAAAAATCACCTGGAAGAGAATTCAACATACGCCAAGTTCAGTGATTTTGCACCTTTAGGCGATTTGTTTTCTTTCTTCAGTATGCCCTTCTCCATTTTAAAAAAAAAAACCAACATCCTTTTTTGTATATTTTAGCCAAATATAGTTAATGAGCGTTAGAACAAGATAAAGGGAAAAAAAATGAAATATCGTGAAACAAATTGCAAATCATACTGAAAGACTAAGTTCTTGAGAACCCATGGAAACAATAAAAGGTAAACTTTTTCAAAAATCGTATTTTCCTTCCTATGTTGAGTCTACAAGGTAACAATGCTTCCCAGAGGCAAATACTTTGTAACCACAGTTTTTCCTTGGTGTGTCCATATCAAGCCCAGTAAATCCTGTAATACTTGGTACACATGCCATCTCCTTCCCTCCTATGTTCCCAGAGCAATATGAACCTTTTAAGTCCAAGTTGGCTCTAGCTTTCCACATATTTTATTTTCCTTTTCAGAACACAGTTATATTGTAAACTTTGGTAGGTAAAAACTGAGCTACGTGGATTTGTTTATTCAAAGAGTTATGAAAGTAGTAAGAGAAAACAGTCAGGAGAAATCACCTTTCCATCACCACACCAAACTGCCACGATGCTTATCTCAAGTTTCTTGTGATTTAATTCTTAGACAGATAATGGTATTCTGAACACGTCTACTGTTGTTTAGTAGTATGACTGAGGGTTTATATTGTCTGCAAGTGCCAGTCACTCCCTTCCCTTGAGAAAGGGCCCTGCTTTTAGTTAAACATTCACATTATGTGTCTTGTCTACAAACCATTACAGCTGCCCAGTAGTTGAACTCTTGGCAATTACAAATGTAACCAACAGTGTAAATCAAAATGATGAAAAAGAATAGGAGCTCTGGTCTATCGAGAGGCTGTCCAAAGACTGCATTTACTCACTATGGCTCCTGAAAACCACCCTTGCACAGATGCGGAGCAAATCCAGAAATCCTCCCATCATGTGGTCAGTGCAGAATCTGAGGCACAGGGCCTGGTGGCAGCGGAACTATTTCCATACTAACACCATGTTTTAAGTAAAAACTGGAACTCAGATAGGAACAGCATTCCTTGCCAACAGTCGCTGACAGACTCATCTGATGGGTAGCAAGCATCTGACTTTGGTTGCTATGAAATCTGGTTGCAGAGAGCACTAGAAATAAAAGGTTACAAAAAGCTTGACTAAAAGCTGCTAGATGGTAAACAGACTCATCAGAAATTTGCAGCGGCTATATAAGAAGACAGTGATACTTCAGTAAGTAACAGAGGTTACACAATCCCAGATGGAACAACTATAATGTGTATAGCACCAGACTGAAGGCAAGATCATTAGGTATCTACTCACGTAGTCCAAGCAAAATTGTTATCTGGTCCATAATGTTATCTTTAAAGGCAGAGGATACTTCAAACATATTTCCATCAAAACACAGCCACGCATTCACCACACCAACAGGCAGGCTAGCTTCTCCACAATCTGAATCAAGTTTGAGAATACTTGCATCGAGTGAAATTCCAGAACATGCCATCATGCCTAAATCTTCTGGAACATCATAGGGGATCAAGGAGCAGAAGATTCTCTCACGCTGATTCTCTCACACAGCTGACCTACAACAACTGCTGGAGAAACAGATGATATGAAGACAGTCTGCTGAGCATCCACAGCTTCTACGGTTAAATGAGGCTGCAGACATCTAAACTAGGAGAAACACAGAAGAGGTGCCAATGACGACTGATTAATCAAGTTTCTTCATGTTTGATATTTAACATTAAAACTCTATAGACTTTCAGCAGGCTACCTTGATATCATCTGCTTCTTCAGTTTCTTCCTAGGAAAGCATCTATCATCCTTTAGACAACTATTTGTAGGAGGATAGCCATCTAAGCAGATTCTACTCCAAATATAAAGCAATAATCAGCAATATAACCTGTGCATAGAATTTTTTTTTTTTTTTTTTTTTAAGAGAAGGAAGACATCTGAAGTATAAGAATTGTCAAGCCCGTGCTGTGGATTATAGAGCACTCTGTGTGAGTAGATCACATCAAGTCTGTGGTCTACTCAATATTCTGCACTGACAAGATCCATACAAAGACATTCAGAAATTCACTACTCAAAACATAAGAAATGAAATTGATGTTAAAAAAGTAGGAGGTAAAGAGAAGAAAACATCATGATGGCAAGTATTTCCAGGCCTGAATGCAAAACTGAGGTAGGTAAATATGCTGGGACTCCAAAAGAATTTAGGGAGCCATGTCCAAGAGACCACTCCACAAAGCTTCTGTTTACTCACTTTATTTCTTGGCTGGCTGTATCCATCTAAAGTTTTTGCCAAAACAAGGTACCTGTCTGAAGGCTCAGAGCTGTACAAAAGTTCGAATGAGCCATATACGGGAACTACAACAGGGTCACACAACTAAGAACTCTTGGGATTTTATAGATGAAGCATGTAAGCAGCCAAGTCCCTTGAGAGGCCTAACTCACAAACTTTCCTCTGTGAATCTAGTAACATGCCAATATGAGGATCCTTAACAAAAACCATAACAGCTATCATCTCCACAGAAAGCTATGAGAATAAAAGCAAGCAGTGGCAACACTGTTTCCTGCATTTAACATAGCCGTACAGCAATTACAGCATTGATCAAGCAGGTGAAAGACCTGCACCAACCACCATCTTCAGTCATACGAGTTTCACGTCTGCCTTTCCCAGAAGGTTGCTCCAAGCACCAAGCGACAAGTGAGGTTGAGAAAACACTCCTTAATCTTCCTGTTGAAGATGCGCCACTATGGAGGCAAATGCAAACACATCAAGGCAAATGCACAAATCCTGAAGGAACAACAGATGTACATGCTACAGGAAAATACTCGTGACTAAAACCCAGGGATTTCTTAGGACTGCTTATTCACTTTAGATTAAGAAGTCACTGCAAAAATGCAAAATCAATATCCCATAGAGTGAATGATCACCAGAAGACTCCCACAGTCCAGGTGACCACAGTATTGCAGGGAAGGTCAGCTTTTGCTCCACAATGACATGGTGGCTTCCATTTTTCTCCCATTCTTTTAGAATGTAAGTGTTTTGATTAGTCAGAGGGCCTGCCTCTTAGGAGGAGAGATTCTACATATATAAGGAGATAGTTCAAGTGGTTTGCTGCAACAAGACTACACACCTCAGAGCGAAGCAGATTCCTAAAGAACTGACACAGAAAAACACTAAGCTGTTTTGCAAGACCTATTTCTCAATGAAATGCAAAAAAATAGGCTGACATTAAAAAAATAACAGTAAATTAATCTCCTCCAGTGCATTGCATGTTCCGAAGATCAACAGCAGGATTCCTTGCTTTGGAGAACATCCTGTACACTTGGTACAGAAATGAAACCAACCTTTCCTACCCCCAAAATCCCCACTGAATACCAAGAACGTTACCGGATAAAGAATTTGAGCAGATCAAACAGACTGAAGTGCCACTACACTGATCCACTTCCCTCCCCAAACCTACCACCCCACTCAGATGGATGACAGCAATAGAATTAATTTCAAATTTCTGCTTGGATTTTAGTTGCAGACTGCAGCATTAACCCAGCAGAAGGTGAGTCATGCTTCTCTCTTCCAGGCATTGTAGAGAGTAACCTGCATGTCAGCTACCAAGAATCTAACTGCCTCTGAAACTAGCCGAGAAGGTGCCTCTTTTAAACAGTGAGATGGAGAGCCTGGATTTGACCGGAGACTGAGAAGCACTCAGACTAATTAATTATTTTTTTAAGGGGCGTACGTGAAGTGGTGGCAATGGGAGAGGGAAGGGTATGGAAAGGCAGAAGAAATAGTTCTGCCTTCCAAGTTACTGAAAATAAGAAATTCAATTTCTAAATTCAGAAGAAAGAAAAAAAAAGAAGAAGAAAAATCACACCTAATCCACAAAAATACAAATCACCAATGTTTGACTGGCTTTCAGCAGAAGACGGAAAAATTTGGAACCTGGAGATAGTATATTATTACTAGAAAAACCCTTTACAACATCAAGTCTTTTTGGCAGTAGAAAGTAATCCACAGACTGAAACACACCTTCTTAAAAGCAGTGTACAAATAGCAGTATACAGATAAAGACTGCTGTCATATAGTTAAAAAAAAAATACATCCAGGATGCTGCATCATGGCCAATGCAATTGAACAAAGATTTTTTTTTTTTCCCACTCATTTATAACTTTTGGGAAAAATAGTATAAACCCCAAACATTTAATACTTATTGTTTTGTTCTGACAAAAGCAAGCAGCTTCTAAAATTTAAGAATGAAATTGCAAACACGGTAAGGAAATTTCAGAAGAAAAGCAATTCTTGAGAAAAGAATTTATGCATTTCTAGATAAGTCTTACAAAGTTCATGGCTTCTGCAAAAGAAAAAAAGCATTCCAGTCATTTGCACATTTATAAAATACAGAATCACAGAATGTCAGGGGTTGGAAGGGACCTCTAGAGATCATCTAGTCCAACCCCCCTGCCAGAGCAGGATCCCCTAGGGCAGCCACACAGGAACACATCCAGGTGGGTTTTGAAAGTCTCCAGAGAAGGAGACTCCACAACCTCTCTGGGCAGCCTGTGCCAGGGCTCTGTCACCCTCACAGTAAAGAAGTTTCTCTTCATGCTGAGGCAGAACTTCCATGTTTTAGCTTACATTTCAGGTAAGATTTTGTACAGCAGTTAAAAAGATGCTATAGTGATGTGGGAAACTGCAACCAGCTCTAACCAGATCAAGTAGGTTCATCAGGTCTGGCTTAGCCTCTGTACTGTAAAATATATTAGGAGTGAGAGGGCAAAGAGAACAAACATCGTCCTACAAAAACTTGCTCATCACACCAAGCGCATATATAGCCCAGAGACGATCTATGTGGCTGTTTCTTGAAAGCATCTTTTCTTGCAATTAATCAGAAATCCAGGAGCAAAGCCCTTCTTCCTGACATTCAGAGTACTTAAGTGGAGCACCTTTATCCAGTTCATTTCCAGTTCAAATTAAATTGCAGTTGAGTTGATACTCATGTGGGAATCTCAAACACTACAAATCTTTTAGTTAAGGTTAACTAGTACAATATCAGGAACTTGCCAAGCCATCCTATAAAGTAAGAGTTATATTTTATTTTACCCCAGACCACCACCCTAAGCTATTAAGTTCTAGTCCTTTAAAAATCTTTTAATGTCTGCCTCAGTACCCTGACGTTTTAAGAAGGTAATAATATTTTAGAAGTCATTAAAATTCTATCTATATGACACAAGCAGCATTTCAAAACAAGCTAAACAACTCTAAAAACACTTACTCTTTTTTTTTGTCCTTCACCTGATCTTTCACCTAGCCTAGGCCTAATCAAGACAAGAATTAAAATACTGTCACCACAGCATTTTTAAAGAATAGAGCACCAATTAATTCAGCTAGCCCCATGACATTAATGTTGAGAAAGGATAACATGCTCATGTCACACCTATAATTCTCTTGTCTAGACTAGGATTTAAGACGACACAGCTGCTAAAATGCAAGCCATTGACAAAGAAAGCGTTCGAGTTGTACATATCACTGTAGTCTGCACCTAGACTGTACTGTTTGCCTTAGTCCAGCAAAAACTGAACACCAGTCCTGTATTGGAAAGCTCTGGAAAAAAAACCAAAACCAAAATCAAAAAGAGACTAGCAGGAAGCTAATGAATAACAGAACATGAAGAAGCAGATAGCTATAGTTCTTGTTACCTTAACAATCACATTAATCTTGGTACAAGTCACTACGTGCCAGGATAATTTAGCACTGCAGTCCCAATTGCTTCCTTATTCTCTCTCAAAATGTTATCATCACATACCACCTACACAATTTACAAGCAGGAAAAAAAAAAAGTCTTTGAGCAACACTTGCAATATTTCAGTAACCCTAGACTTTTTCCTAGGTGCAAAAATATAAAAATCTGGCACTGAATTATTACAGGAAAAACTAGAAGACAAATGGATTTAATGATTTTTGGGAGGGCCACGCAGTCAGGCATTTCAAATTTGCATCTAAAAAACTTTTAATCGCCAAAGAATGTCTACTTTTGAAATTTCAGTCCAAAAAGTATGTCTGCTATCTAAGAGTTTTAACTAAA
Organism: Apaloderma vittatum; assembly: GCF_000703405.1. NCBI lineage: Eukaryota > Metazoa > Chordata > Aves > Trogoniformes > Trogonidae > Apaloderma > Apaloderma vittatum. Next base: position 32,300 of record NW_009719748.1, read on the forward strand.
CATTCTGTTACCCAGAATGTTTTATGTATAATCAAACAACAAAACTTGTTTCTATCTACATACTATCCAACTGAAGAGTAGAAATTCATGGTTATTTTGAAAGAAAAAAAAATAATCAAAGTTACTGCCAACTGTGTTGGCTATCAAAAGCAGTATTTAAAGAATTATTGTCTGCTAGGCAAAACAAATTCAATGGCAAAACAGAAATTCTAATCAGTAATTATTTTTTAAAATAAAATTTTCTAAATATTCATTGCAAAAATCCGCATTAAAACAGCTTAATCAAGAGCAACATAGAAAGCATTCAACCCCAAGCATTAACTCTATATTATTGTACTAAACTATAAAAGCCATTGAAGTCACGGTTATATTTGGTCTTTAACACATTAAATAGCATTTTTACAACACGGACACGATCAAGCAACACTGCACAACTGAAAACAAGTTTAAGAACTGAAAACAAGTTCAAAAAACCCCAACACATACTGTTCTACTACTTGACAACTGTAGCTATCCATATGTATTCACACATCTCTACAACAACATGAGCTACAGCAGCAATTAAGACCTGAAAACAGAAGATGATGCTAAGTAATTCAGGCATCATAAAAAAGATATGCTATAGTCTAAACTAGCACAATCTAAACTAAACATGCATACAAAAGGAGCTTGCCTACCTGGCTTTTTCAATAAAAGTTCCAAGAATACCTAAAAAGCAGGAGGGGATAAAAAGATTTATTTTCAGTGCCCGAATATGGAAACTATCACGTTACTTTATCATACAAAGAATAATAAATCTCTGAAAGGATTATCTATATAATTAGCTGGACGGGGAAGTAGCAAAAACAAAACAAAACAAAAAAAACCCACCCAAACTAAACAAAAAAAAATCAAAAAACCCCAACACATTAGAAGACTGTGGTTACAGGCATTCTCTCAAATTTTCATGATTTCCACACAAAGTAACTCAAAATAGCACAAATATTTCAGATTATCAAGAAAGTGAGAGGGTGTAGCAAACCAGCTAAGAAAATTCTGCTAGGATGGAATTTAATTCAAGAGTTTCTACAGGAAAATACTAAAGGTAAGACTTTCCAAAGATGTATGAGTACCTTGAAATATCTAAGTTTAAGACCAAGTCAAGCAATTTTATTAAAATAATCTTCTATAGCTTAAAAGTGCACACTGTCAGAGATATTTCTTAGAGGATTGTCTATGTACTAATTCCCCAGTCAAATCAAGAAGCCTATAATTTTGTCTGACAGAATTAGTTCATTAATTTCAAATTAAAACAAAGGTAGACTCACCAATAAAAAGAAGAACTAAACTCTACAGAACCAGAAATAAATGTTGTGAAGTTATTTTAAAAGCATGAGAGCATAAAGAGAAACTAAAAATCTGAGTTAACTAAATGAACTTTACAGTAATGTCCTGTACCCTACAAACTTATAACCTTTTTTATGACAGGCACTTTCTAGGAGACAGTCTACTTAGCAGTTTCCCAATAAGGAGATGACCAGACAGCTCAATGTTACATACAGGGTCAATTTGATATGACTGACAACTTGTTTTCACCACTTCTTTATATCTCTACAGATGCTTAAAATATTTGCATTTTTTTCTTGTATATTAAAAAGGTTCTCACCTGAGAAACAGCTATCCATAACTATACCTTAAAAAAAAAAAGAAAAAAAAAAAAGAGGCTATTATAGCTCTTCTGTTGTACTTAAATATTTTACCATAAAGATTGATGTCTATGACATGTCAAAATTCCATCCAGGTTCCTACATCTTCTCAGAAATACATACAAGTGTGAGTTAAAATTCATTAATCTGTTCTTGCAATAAAGTGCTAGATTTCATCTGCTCGGTGCACAAGAGCAGCAGGCCGCTTGGCCAGGCATCCCATAGAAGACGGAGGCCACGCTTATTATCTGCCCAGTCTTTTTCTGAGTAAAGGTGAGTACTTTCAACAATTCAATACATTGAGATTATTGCAAGAAAAAGAACTCTTGCTAAAAAAAAACAAACAAAAAAACTTCAGGATTTCACACTGTTTGTATTTCCACCATCTCTACACACCTAGCATCTATGAAAGTCCCTAGATGTTTGTCAAGGTTTTCCATACAGTACTTCAGAAGGAATAGGACTTCCCAAGTTTTACTTCTATTGAACACATAGGTATTTCTTCCTGGAAGGATGGAGCCACGTTTGTGGTTGAATGTGTTGTAGCAGTGTTTATTAAGAATTCTAAGCAGCTCTCATAATTCAAAAAAATATTTGCTTAGAATAAAGATGAGAAATATGCAGAATTTCAGGAAACTGGTAAGTTCAACTTTTCTTAAAGAGGACTTATGGTTTTTGAACAAAAAACCCACAGTTGTCATACGACTTGGAAAGCAACATTTTCAGACTAGACTTTTGAGCAATTTGTAATTTCAAGTATAGTTTTTCAGCCCTAATCACCATTAAGCCACTAAATACATCAATTATCATTGACTCAGGATGCTGATTTCACAATTAATAAATTTCAATAATTACATCTCTTGTATGTTTAAAATTACCACACAGAATCTCTAGACTATGAGGCAGACTTTGATCCTGATGCTAAACACCACCACAAAGAACATTCTCAACTCAGAGACAAGCTTCTGTGACATTTCACAGCAATATACCTATATTATTTAGTCTGCATTTTCAGCCAATCAAAATGAATAAATTTTCTGGTCTCTGCTTTTTAGAGAAAAAGCAATAGATCAATGAAAAGATTTTTTCACCACATAAAATAAACCATTTGTCAGAAATACTATTTTAAGTAGAATCTGTTAGTGTTCAAAACATGAACACAACAGCCCTGTCTATTAAAGCCTGTAGGGCAGATTGAGAAATTACATTACTGAAGGCTACGTAAGCACCTAGAATACATACCCATTGAAGTTTAAACATATCTTCATGGGAGAAAAACATTGGCAAAGTCATATCCAATATTAAAGTTCAGTATATGGTAAATATCAGCAGATTCTCTTCAACGAGCTTTCTAATCACACGAAAGACAAACAAAAGTATTAGAAGTTACCTAACTCCTTTTTCCAACAAGGACAAAAATTTACACTCCTTAATCTGCATACTCACTACTTATTTCTAAACTTTGATATCTAACTGTTCCATTTGACAGCTTCTGCCCTTCCTTTGCTGGCATGAACCCACTCATCCAGTTTAGCTTTGCTCTCACAAATATAAGGTTTCTCCAGAAAACAGCTCATTCTGAATCTAGAGTGCGTTCTGTCTGCAGCACAAACAACGACAGTTCTTTGCTGTCAAGCTCACAAATCCATTTCAGAGGAAAAGAAGGTCCCACAGTTGCAGCACCTCCAAAAGCATGGGTAACATATTTTGTGTAATATCTCATCAGGAGGCAGTAAAGCAGCAGTTGATTGTGTTTATCCTTCTTGTACACAGAAAGTAAGAAGTACTTTTCAAAGCTACCACATTAAAAAAATACTATGCTTATGTACACTCCATCTTCCCAACAGTATGAACTCTCAGCATTTGCAAGAACCAGAAGAAACAAAGTGTAATGGACGTATCTGGCACAAGCAGGAGCCAGAAATTGGTACTACATGCCCATAATGTTAAGATCATGGGCTTGGAACAAAGTATTTCAGATAAGCAGTCAATTGCACGGTGAACAGGAGCTCTCAAACTGTTTACTCAGTTACCATCACCAGTGGTAACAGCTTCAAATGAGCATGGAGGCACTCAAGTTCCCAAACCCAGAGACCAATGCTATCCCTTTGGCCTCATTCTGCACAATCCACCACGCTACATTAGGACACAACCCATCTTGTCCTCCTACCTCCTGATAACACTCCTTATCCAGCAAAACAAGGCATCCACAGCCTCGCTCACCAAGGGCACATCCCTCTTCATCTGTGTCCTGCCCCCCACATACTGATACTAAAGCACAAGCTCCTGATGAGCAGCGCCAGTTGCAGGCACTGCAAGAACAGCTGATGGCAGAAGCAAACACTTTGTACAAGCCAAGCTACAGCCAAGCCGCTCCTTGGGTAGAAACTATTGTAAGACAGAGCATCTGGAGGAAGAAGAACTGCAGCTGTGATTTTGTACCACCATGATCCTTCATCCAACGCTGGCAGCGTTCCACATGGCGGGAAGCTCCAGCCCAGAGTACAGCGAGCACTTCTGAAACCCTCCCCTTCTCCTTATCCTGCACGATATCCAAGCTGCTGGGGGTGCAGCCATCCACTCTGAACTGACAGGGCTCCCTTACTGAAGGTAAAGCACCCGGAACTCATTCTTAGAAAGATCTAGACAAAAACATTCTATTCACTTTGAAAAGAAGAACACAGTTTACATTTAAACCACTTCCCAGGTAAGAACTTTAATCACCTGTCTAAAAGCTAGGGAGGCATTCCTTGCACTTGATAAAGCTGTGCACCATGACTGAAAGGGATGCAAGGCTCCCACGCTACGCAGTACACAAGGAAGCTTGACTTTACAGTTCTACCATTTGGAGACTTCTCTGCAAACTGGGAGACCTGGATTTCAGTCCTGTCTCTAAGTCTACTTATGCACTTTGAAATATTAAACAGGCCTTTAATGAGAGCAGAAACTATACTGGCAAGAGTGATCTCAACTTCTTCAAACCACTAAGCCTTGGAGTTAAGTAAAGGCCCGCTTGCTTCTTCTCCTTCATTCCTGAACACGTCACTCATTCCTGTCATGTAACTCAACTTCATCTGGTAGAAGGAAGGATTCCCTTAGCCTAGCTCGGCCTAGTATGTGGTGGTTAGACCAGCCAAGTAGAAGACTCAAGCATGCATCCCTTAATCTGAAGAGGGAATTTCACTGGTCTTTTTTACTTCTTGGGAGAGTAATTAAAATGACTCTCTAATTATATAATAACAAAGGCATTCCTTCATCCAAAATATAAACAAGCATAACATGTAACATGCAGAGAAACCTCCCAGTGAGAGACCTGGCCAATTGGTTTGCAGGTGCAATGAAAGGTCAAAGATTTTTAAATCATGGGTTTGCATCAATATAAGCATATAGATATCATTTTCAGTATATCTTGTCCAAAATCCCTAAGTAAACAGGACTGATTATTTGTCTCTCAGGATGGATTAAAAACATTTGTGCAACTGTAAATTATAATTTAGAAGCCCTTATACAGAAACATATTATACTTGTAAATACGCATTCCTCCAGCTTAATTGGTAAAAAACATGCAAGCTTAAGTGAAACATTAAGTCATAGGTCTGTGAACTTAAGTCAAGTTCCAAAACATAGCAACAACTAAATCCACAAACGTAAGATAAGCTAAGTTGACAAGACCTGGTGCACTTGCTGAAACTGTATCTTTTTAATATTGCAAGTCTTGCTGAAACTATATCTTTTTAATATTGCAAGTCAACAGATCTCCCTTTCAATTACAACTCAATTCAAGCTTTCAGGACTTGCTAAAATTTTCAGGATTTCAGCTGCTTTTTGATAACTTTGCGCAAGTGAAATTTAGGATTAGAACACTGCTCATATGTTTTTCACGACACACCTAACCAAAAGCCAAAAGTTGAAGTCTTGCAGTAAAAGAAATGGAAAAAGAAAAGCAAGAGCGGCATTTAGATCCACTCCCAGCAGCGCTGAGTCAATGTAACTATGGAAGTACAAGATGCTTTCTATTCCGCTTCACGCATCTATAGCTTGTCAGCTGGGGTCTGAATGCAGATGCTCCATTACAAGGTACATTGCAAGCTGCAAAATCCACAGCTAGATATTCAGAGGCTAAGCGAATTTATGTCACCAATTAAATACAGGAAAACCAAAAGCATTTATTAATGAATAAAGTCTGCCCTAAGTACTTGAAGAATAAACGCTCTTCTATCAGAAGTGTGTGTATGATAAGGATCTTGAGGATAGAGATGACATATTTTCCATAATAATTTCCAAATAACTTAATTACATTTGTCTTTAGAAATCTCCAGGAAACAGATTAACAAACACCTACTATGGGAAACTTGCAAACCTCCAAAAATGTCAGCGCCTTGTCTCCTCCTTCCTTTTCCCCTACTCACCCTCCTCCCCAATTTCAAAACACATCTTCCCCAGGCCTTGGTCTGGAATAGCAGTTTCTATGAACAGACCATACCCAACCATATGATTAGCCGTTATCACCTTTTATGCTCCACTCGACATTAAGATGCAAATCCAACAGCTGTGGTCCAACTAAGTTATTTACAAGGGTTTTCCTTTCAGATGTCCAAGCCAAAGCCACAACCAGTTCTGCGACATAATTAGAACCTCTCTCCACGGGCAATAACAGATCTCTGTCTGCGATGATGTGGCCAGCGGCATTTTCTCATCCATGCTATGGTTCAAACGGTTGCTACGATTTCAAATGGTGCAACTACCTTTATTTTGGCGTGACTGGCTGCATTTCAGCTACTGACACCTAACTGATTGACGAATATCTAAACAACATAGTACTTATAAAAACAAACTGGCAGTATGCACGGGTGTTTCACCACTGCGGATTCACTCTAATAGAGTGGCTGGCAACGCGACCGTGGGAATTTTAAAAGGACCATGGGCACACACATAAGGCCTAATACTCACAGCTGCCACCACCTCTTTACCAAGGAAGAGGCTTGTGCTCTGCACTTCTAAGAGGAGTGGGAAGTTCGTGGAAATACCTATGCAGGTACCCGAAAAGGCAGATCTCTGCCTTTGAAGACATGAGTGTTGCACGAAAACACCCACTCGGCTGCAAATCAGCCACCGCACGTCCACTAAGAAAGTACACTCGGGGACCGCCCCGACACAAAATTC
>NW_009719749.1:0-11530 GCF_000703405.1 Apaloderma vittatum
TGCTCTCAAGCCAGTCACTGCCCAGCCTATTGCTTGGGATTGCTTGGGATTGCTCCAACCCAGATGGAGGACCTTGCCCTTGGTCTTGTTGAACTTCATGAGGTTGGCACGCGCCCACCTCTCCAGCTTGTTGTCAGAATTGAAGACCAGGATGTTGTGTGGGACAGTGTCAAACAAGCAGCGTAGGCCCAAGGAAGGAGAACAGTTGACTGATGGAGTCTACCCAGAGATGCTGCAGAGACAAGAGCTTAAACCATATAGTGCAGGGAGGGGAGACAGTGAGAGACTGTACTCAGAAGTGCATGGACATGCCCAAGGTGGGTTATATTGGGACCTTGTGGTTTCTGGAAACAAAGAAAGGTTTCTTCTCTGTCTACAGAACTGCAGTTATTAAAGGTGATTACATCAAAGCTATTAAAAATACTCCCTCTTTTTGGAAGAAATATTTTGACATTTTTTTATCTCAAAACCTGACCACACACTTAAAAGAAGGAAAAAAAAGAAAAAGGTAGGTACATATATAGCTTGTGGAATGTGTATCATTTCTATGTTAGCTACAAATTTTTAGAGGTATCATGGAAACAAGAAGAAGAAAGAATCTTTATGGATGTGTCATTACTATCCAATAGCCATTTTCCTTCTTGGGGAACACTAGTTGAATTGATGGGACTGACATAGATGCTAGACTCTGCAACAGCTCAGCTGTTATTCGGTGTCTTGCAAGAAAGACAATGAAAAGATTCTTAACCTTGTTAATCAACACTGATTTCGGGACAATGTTGGCTGCATTGAAAGGCTGTTTTACAAGGCACATTCTCTTTTTGTTATTATCATTGTTGCTTTTCGTTTTTCCAGTATAAATAGATCTAACAACCAAACAGCATGTGGACTCCTGCCAGTTTTTAGTTATGTACATGAAAGACACTGCAAAGAGCCATTAGCTTTTCCTGCAGAACTGTTCTGCATGTTGCAATTTCTGAGACTTCAAACCAAATTCCACAGAAAACCTTCAGTATATTCTTACTGTGTGCATACCTGTTTTGACAGGTGATTAACTGTTTAATTCCCGTATCTCTAAAAGCATTAATCCTGAATTTGAACAATGAGCTTTTTGGAGAACCCTGGGACAGAACCCCAGCTTACATTTGTAGAATGGAGGAGTTGATCTGGGAGTAAGTCCATCTTTGTTTACCAAGTGCTCATATATCATGGTGACAAATGCTATTAAAAGTCTCAAACAAAAGCAACAATGGTGTGTAATGGAGAGGGAATTTGCGGGAAAATATAAATCTTATTGACTCAGGGAAGAAAATGGAAAAAAATAACCAAATAACATTTGTTGAAAGAAAGCATCTTTTTATGCATTGTAAGTCAGGCAGCTGTTGTAAAAAAAGAAACACTAGTGACATTATACAGTCTATATTTTGGAGAACTGGCTTGAAAATAATGATAATATGAACATTAAATACAACTACAAAGCTTCTTAAATGATTTTTTTTTTCAGAAAAAAGTGGTAGTAAACCAAGAAAAAAATGGAAAGAAATAGTAAGAAAGACCATATATGATTATCTTTGTGTGCTATTAGCTGTTTATGATATCATAATTACATAAGATATAAAATCTCACAAGCCAATCATGTGCTTTTTTTTTTTGTCCTGATTAATTTAATTAGTGAGATTGAGGAATGTTCTTGAGATTCAGGGAGTTGGTATGTAACAAGTTTTTGGAAGACAATTGCAATTGTAAAAAAAATATTCTTACAGTTAATATAGCCATAGCACACATATTTTAGTTACTTTATTTATTAAATTTAAAAAGTTTAGATTTATTTTAAGATGTTTTAATTGTTGAGTTGTTTATATCAAGAAAAATATAACATATTATGCAGTTTATGGACTTTCCATAAATCTCTAATTTAAAGACTTTCTCTAAGAATAAAAATTTTAATTTCGTTGCTCACTTCAAATTTGTTAAAAATACCTCACTAAATACTTTGAAGGAAATATTTTTACTTTTAAGCAACTCTCCTTTTAATATCCATTAATAACCTTGAAAAACATTATTTGATCAAGACTGAAAACCAGCTGAATGGCTGCAAAATCATGTGACATTTAAGACTGAGTGGTTTAGAGTGACCTCATAACTGGATATCCCAGGAAAGTACCTAGATACATGGGAGCTTGCAGAAAAAAGCTCCACATTGTGCAGAAGAAACTGTTACTTTAGAGCAGGTGTATATATAATTATTTAGCTTACAGGAGTGTTATGTCTCTGCTTTTGGTTTTGCTTGTTCTTATATCTTCATCTGAGTATAAAGAGAGTGGAAAGCAGAACCCTGGCATTACTGTACATATTTTCTCAAGCTAGCAAACATATGTTAAAATACATATTTTAATGCTTTTATGATGCATTGGTTGTACCTTAAAAAATACTCCTTAGAAGAATAGCGTATCTTAAAAAAACGCTTCTTCCTTCTGGGAGGAAAACAAAGTAATTACACAAATACTGTTCAGCACTGGCTTTGCTCTGCTATCACTGAAATCAGCAATCTTGCATTGGTATGTCTTTATTAGTATGATCAGAAAAAGTAAATAAATGTTTGCATTATCTCTATAAAAATATTGTGCAAAGAGCATCATTAAATTATTTTGGTTCCTCCCAGTTTCTGGACAGGAACAAACAAAACGTAACTGCTGAGTCCCAGGGAAGTAAGTTCATTTTTTAATATCCATATTATGTGATACATTCTCAGCATATTTTATTTATTTATCTATTTATTTGTTTGTTTGTTTGTTTGTTTATTAGATCAAGACATCATATATTTGGAGTGCCCTCTAAGCATTTTTCCATCACACAAAGTAATTGTTCAAGCTTTTTCAGGCCTCAAGCCTTGAGCTGAGCACTTTTATTCTGTCTTGCATATAGCACAATTTTTGCATGAGTAACTGAATCAATTTATCCCCTTTTTTCTCTCTGTTGTATACTCCAAGGCTCACACTAGGAACATCTCCTAACATGCCCAGCTTCTAGAGTTCCTAAAACTCCAATTACTTCTCCCATGTCTACTTTTCACTCTTCTTCCTGTGGAGATGGCTTGTAATTCCTCTGGGGCACTTATATGCTCAGTTACTCAGTACTAGTTGCTCAGAGTAATACAATATTTCAGAAGAGATGATGACTGTATGACAGCAGTTTCATGGGTAATGGTGCTTTATGATAAATTAATTCACAACAAATTAAGATGAAATGTAAAGGGCGTGGCAGGAACTCACCTCACCATATACTTGTTACTTCTCTGACAATTAAAATCAATGTGTTCAGAAGCATAAGACATATAGAATTTTGATCAAGACACTCTTGTGTTTCTCTGACTTAATGGGAACACATCCTATGCCTCTTCCTGTTCCATTTCCAGTAGATTAACTGCCTGCAACAATGTATTGCAGCAGCATCTTTTTTTTTCCTTTAAGACCAGAGGGCTGCAATTGAGTCAGATCCTTATGCAGATAATTCCTTGTTTCAAGATGTTATCTCAAACCCCAATTTGTTACTATTGTTTATATCTTTGGATATTCTCTTTTGGATTCATACTGGATGGATTTTTGCCTGATAATTTTGAAATTACACATGTTCTTCATATAAATAATCAGTGGGCACTATTCATTACTGTCTTCATAATAAATATTTTAATTTTCTAATAGTCTGTTATTTTTTAGAGCCATCACGTATTAAAAAACTTAATGGAGTATGAGTTCAAAATGTATCTAAACAATGCTACAATGCTGCATTTACAGCAGGTCAAGCTTGTAGTGAGTTCCACAATGGAATGAGATCATTACAGAGTTTACTCTGAAGAAAGTGGCCATGTCTACTATGTGTCCATGATAATGATATTAGTAAATGTCATCAGTTTAGGTGGTTTCTGAATTATGGCAAAATACTGTAATATGAATGAGAAATATGAAATTTGCAAAGAAAATACAAACTTTATTTTGTGAAATGACTAGCCCTAGCTTAATTAATGATATTGGATTAACTTCTTAAGGCAATTACTTCTGAGAGTTCAAATAGAGAATTAGTTTGCATAAGTTAATTCTAAGTCATGTTTGCTTACTAAAAATGTGGGTTTTCTAACAGAATAAATTAATGTATTTTGCACTCCTTGGCAAATTTACTCCTAGTAGTAGAGAGAAAATAATATTTCTTGGGAATTACTAAAATGTAATATAAGTTGATATCTGCCATACCAGGAGAAATATGTTGTTAAATGAACTCAGATTGCTCAATCAAAGATTTATCTCTTTTCATATTCTACTTCTATAAGAGCTTTGCGTATAAGATCATTCTTACAAGAATATTGTTTCAGAGTGGCTTTTAAGGTGATTCAAATTCCTTTAATGTTAGGAGAACTAAATGCAAGGATGATGAAGGCAACTGCCTCAAGAATATAGTGCATTCTATTTATCCTATCTTATTCTGAATAATTATGGAATGCATGACGTTAGCAGTTGTCTCCAGTCATTACATGGAAAACCAATTTCTTAAAATGGAGTATTGCAGAAAGATTCAAAACACTGGCTAAAGAAAAGACTGTAGAAAAAAGGATAAAATAAAATTGAACCAGAAACAAATTGTGTGTTATCAGGTACACCTAATTTAAATATCTTACTTAGTGTTTCATTTATGAAAGAAGTGCTCCTGGGCCCAGAGGAGTATCCCTTAAACTGAAGTTATTCTTATTGCATTGATTGATAAATCAGTCTCTTGAATTGAACAAAAGATAAATCATCTTTAATGTGAGGGCATAATGAAAGGATATTCTTAGTACCTTCATGTTGCAGAAATCTTATGGTTAGAGCAGCCAAAGAAGAGTTGGAAAATGTAAATCCTAGACCTTAGACAAAATGGATTGGAGCTGTGCCTTCCACAGCTGAGGAAAGTTCTCTAAGATAGATGAGACTACTTGAGGATCCAGGTAACTTTGCTCTGGATTCCTGATACCGACACACAGCTATTATTGATTCAAGAAGATATGAGTCCATTCAGTAATGTAAGAAAAAGATGAAGAATCTTTACTACAGAGAACATTTGTCTGAGAAGTTCTTTCTGTCCCTCTGATTTTAAGACTGGATTTTCCTAATCTGTCAAGGGCGCTAGGATTTTCCAATCTAAGAATGGATCAAAACTTGTTAACATCGTCTTCCAATGACTTTTTTAAGGGAATGATAGAACTAAGACACAGGAAATATCAGTTGATAGCTCTAATGCAAATGTTACTTATGTCTCAAAAAATATCCAGAAATGAAAGCAAATCTTCCTGTTAAATTCTGTCATGGGTAAAAGGGAACACATTATTAGATACATCTATGGAGCTAACATTTAATATTAGATCAAATAATACTTCAACAGTCTAATAGTCCATGTTATCTATTTGTGCAGAGAAATCTCATTAGAAAGACAGCTAAAATACTGTGGAAAAATAAAAGAAGTCAAAACCAAGAGTACTTATTACTTATTCTGTTTCTTTGGTATTGTGGTCTTCCTTCTAAAGTCCTGCTGTCTGTCAATAGATCTAAGGTGAAGCAGAAAGTAACCACTGAAACCACAGGTTTGACCCCCTCAACCCAGTGCCCCATCTTATGGTATATAACAAAAGTTTAGACAAAACTTAAAAAAGTAAAGGAAGACAGAAATAAGTAAGTTCCTGCTGGTTTATAAATGGCCGAGCTTGTTACAGGACATGGCAAAAGTTCTATGGAAGGCTGCCACAGAAAGCTGATAATAGTGTTTTCCTTATCAAGAGAATTAAGGCAACAACTAATGCTACCAAAAATTTTTTGGTTAGATATAAGGAATAAATCTAAAAATAAAACTAAGTCTAGTAAACAGTACAGTAGACTGTAATGGGAAACTGCCATAGTTCTAATAATTTTAATTATTTTTTTAAAAATAGATTAAAATCTATCTTGAATGTTACTGACCTGGACATGGTCTGGGAGAATTTTCCTTGTCAATTTCAACCTTATTTTTCATGATACTGTTTATCAGCTGACAAATTTCTACTTTTAACTTAATTACATTTTTTGATCCTCTTCTTGTTCAGAAGATGAGTAGAAATCTAATTTTCAGCACAAATATATTCAGGTTTGTCTGTTATGAGCCCCTCTTTAAACTTCGGCGAGCTATGATATCTTAAAGTCTTCCAGTGAGACACAATATCCGTTCTTGTTACTATTCTAATAGCATTCTTGCTTACTCTCTGCTGTTTGAATGAGCTGTTTTGAGTACAGGTTAATGGAAAACATGTTCTCTCCAATGCTTTTTACAATCACAATTATATTCTTCAGTTCCTACAGAAGATCTTGTATCTGATTGATGCTAACCATGCATTTGGCTGATTCACTATCTTTCTGTTCATTTTGAACTCCATTTAGAGGGCATGTTATCGTGTCTAGGATGGATGAAAGTAGCTTTTATTGTTTAGGTTGAAGAGAATAACAAAAATCTCATAAGCCAGAATTCAGTTCCTTCTCATCACAACATACAGTCAGATCATTCTTTACCTCTTTTGTTTCCTCTTGATAAATATTTTGTCTCACTTTAACTATGTTAAAGTTAGGTGGTCTATTTATCTTTGTTCCTCTGTAGTCAATAAAGAAAGTGTCATAACACTAACTCAGTGATTAGTGTTTAGTGTAGTTGTTATAAACTTGTGTCTACAATGAATGTGGAGGAATCCTAAACACCTTATTTATATAACTGTCAACAACTTCAGATATCTACTGAGGGCTCCCCAATTCAAGAGAGACAGGGAACTGTTGGAGAGAGTCCAACAGAGAGCTACGAGGATGATGACTTGAACACCTCTCCTATGAGGAAAGACTGAGAGAACGGGGGTTGTTTAGCCTTGAAAGGAGACGGCTCAGAGAGGACCTTATTAACATATATAAATGTCTGAGGGATGGGTGTCAAGGGGAAGGAGACAATCTTTTCTCGGTGGTGCCCAGTAATAGAACAAGAAATAATGCATTTAAGCTCCAGCATAGGAAGTTCCACCTCAACATGAGGAAAAAATTATTTACTGTGAGGGTCATGGAGCACTGGAACAGACTGCCCAGAGAGGTTGTGGAGTCTCCTTCTATGAAGAGTTTCAAAACCCACCTGGATGCATTCCTATGTGGCCTGCCTTAGGGGATCCTGCTCTGGCAGGGGGGTTGGACTAGATTATCCCTGGAGGTCCCTTCCAACCCCTAACATTCTATGATTCTATGATTCTACAGAAAAACTGTGACGGAGTCTGCAGATCCCCCTCTTCTAATGTGGCTTGAGGAAAAACAACTGATATGATAGAAACTAAGTGTAGACAGTGTCTGTGAATAGATATCCAAAACTTCCTGTTCTGAAAGGCTTGTTGGCCAAAATCTGGTAACACTATGAGGAACATAATGACAATTTAAAACAGCCATCAGCAGAATTAAACAGCGAAGAGGCCATTACCTGAAGACTGTTAAGACAAGGAAAGCATCATTTTGCAAAGAAGTTTAGACTGGTCAGTGACAACACTCTGAGGGATTCTGTTTCAACCAAAAGTGCCCCTGGGACACCCGAAGCCTGCCCAGGTTTGAGCAGCACAACCAGTACCCATCAGTAATTTAGCAGCACAGAGGCAGTTTACAAGGACTCCACCTTTGAGTATATGGACACCTCCTGGGGTAATTCCTCACTGGTGGGTGTATCAGCAGGAGCAGCAAAGGGCAGGGGGTGTCACACAAAGCTGGAGCAGCACATCTCATGCAGGAGCCTTGTGCCCTAGGAGAGTCCCCACAGCTGTAAAGTAGAGTGAACTTGTAGCTGTGAGTGTGTGCATGTGTGTAGGGAGCATTAAAACCTTTTGGGTATCAGTTTTAGAGCACTGTCAGGACTTATTCATCCTGCCCAGCCTTCCCTAAGATCTGCCCCTGAACTCCATCTCTGCCCTACACCTGGTGCCCTCCTTAGCTTGCCCTGCTCCCTAGGGCAGATACTGGGAGATATCCTGCGATCCCACCTAGTTCCCCACCCACCTTTCCATGTGGAGCAGCTACACTTTCACTGCCCCCTGACAGATTGGTGGAATTTGTAGATATTTACAGACATTTATTTGTAGATATTTGTAGATAAGTGGTAAGTATCTAGTACGTAGTTTAGCTTTTTTTGTTAGTTATATTGGTCCTGAATGTGTAGTTCACAGATTGCTGTTAATTATATCATTAATAAATGAAACACTATGATCCTGATTTGATATAAATCACCAGAAGTGAACAGTTTTTACCTGCAATTAAGGAAATAAAATTCAAATTAATGACGTGGATTTGCATTCTGTATGATTGAATTTAATCTCCTAATTATTATTATAGACCTCAAGGTCATCTGATTTGGCTTTTTTTTTCTTTGGAGGGGGTAAGAGGAGAGTCCTTGTATGCAGTAACAATAACTGACAAGCTTTTGCCATCATCATATTTCATTAACAATGATGTTAGTACACATATCAAAAAAAAGGAAAAAAATAAAACCTATTACATAAGGGCAATTAATGTGTCAGCACTTCACTGGTAACTCGTTCTTTTTTCCTATCTTTTTCTTCCTCTGACCTAAGGTAGCCATAACCTGTCTTCAGCTAAATACTGTTCCTGTTATTAGCAATATATTACCCTAGGAAATTACTCAAGTATAAATAGATAAAATATATTATATGTTTAAAAATATCCAACAAAGAAAGGTACTATATTCATCTACCATGTTATCTACCAAGTAGTTACCTTTTCCTCTGTTTTATTGCAGTTTGTTTTCAGCACTTCTGGATTAAAAAGAAAACCAAAATGTTCCTTCTGCTTGTCTCATTATCCAACTTTTTTTTTCATCTGTACATCTCAATCACAAGACATAATATTATGTGCTGATTTTTTCACCAAAAACTTTGTTTTCATAAAATAAATAAAGAAATCAACATTGCTCACTACATCATTTCTGAAAAGAGAAGGGTAAGGGAGGAAGGAGAGGAGAGGAAAGTAGAGGAGTTAAATAAAGCTGGCAGCCGGTTACAAGTGGTGCTCCTCAGGGCTCGGTGGTGGGACAATTTCTGTTTAATATCTTCACTGATGATCTTAGCAAGGGTATAGAATGTATGATCAGTAAGTTTGCAGACTACGTCAGGTATTGATCTGCATGAGGGTAGGGAGGCCTTATAGAGAGACTTGGATAGATTGGATCCATGGGCCAATGTTAATGGGATGAGCTTCAACAAGGCCAAGTGCCAGGCCCTGGCAACAACCACCCCATGCAACGCTACAGGCTTGGGGAAGTGTGGCTGGAAAGCTGTCTGACAGAAAGAGTCCTGGGGGTACTAACTGATAAGCGACTGAATATGAGCCAGCAGTATGCCCAGGTGACCAATGGCATCCTGGCTTTTATTAGAAATACTGTGACCAGTAGGAGTAGAAAGGTGATTGTCCTGCTGTACTCAGCACTGGTGAGGCCGCACCTTGAGTATTGTGTTCAGTTTTGGGCACCGCAATACAAGAGAGATATCGAGGTGCTAGAGTGAGTACAGAGGAGAGCAACAAAGCTGGTGAAGGGCCTGGAGAGTAAATCTTATGATGAGAGATTGAAGGAGCTTGAGCTTGAAGAAGAGGAGGCTGAAGGAAGACCTCATCAATCTCTACAACTACCTGAAAGGATATTGTAGAGAGGTTGGTGCTGGTCTCTTCTCACAGGTAATTAGCGGTAAAGCAAGAGGAAATGTCTTCAAACTGCAACAGAGTAGGTTTAGACTGGACATCAGCAAAAAAATATTTTTCACAGAAAGATTAGTCGGACATTGGAATAGGCTACTCCAGGTTGTGTCACCATCCCTGGATGTGTTTACAGGTCGTTTAGATGTGATGTCGGGGGATGCGGTTTTAGGAGTGAACTTTGCAGAATGAGGTTAATGGTAGGACTCAATAATCCCAAGGGGTTTTTCCAACCTGCATGATTCTATGATTCCGTGATTCTGTAATACAAAAAAAGTAGCATTATGTCTTTTATATATATATATATATATATATATACGTCACTAATACAAAGCATGAACAGCTTTACTTATGATATGTGCACATAAATATATGCAGAGAAATACATTGTACACACACACACACACACACATCTATTATTTAGACAAATTAACTTTCCAAATAGCAGGAAAAATAGTCAAGCTGGAATGATTATGTGGAGCTAGGCAACATATTCCCTTCCTTTTAGAAAAGCCATGTTAACCTTGCAATATAATTAGAGATGTAATTAACACTGAATTTGCTAAGCAGTCTAAACATTAAGTTTTTAACATCATAGATTCATCTCACGTGGGAATGTGAGTAATTTGATTTACCATACCATAGAAGACATCGAAACTGCTGTGAACGATTTTTTTCCAGAAAAAAAGTTATTCAAAAGTAAAATTTGAGTCAAAATCATAAAGCTAAATGTAACTAAATAAGTTCAATTTATGCAAGGATTTCTCACAATTACTGTAACTAAAAGATACAGAGTGTGTGGATTCATGAACTGAACTTAAAAAATCACCACTTCAGAAGCTGTAGGTCTTTTTCCTTTAATAAGAATATATTAGTATTCTACTCTTTAGTAATTAATTAAAAGCTACATGCTGAACAAATTACTTAGTTCCTAAGGAACTAAAACTTGGCAGGAAAATCTTTTTTCTTTACTTTTTTTTTTTTCCCTAAAGTCAAGAAATAAAGGAGAATATAGGATTTCTGACCTCAGAAGGGAATCTGTCCTGCAGTAATAGTATGGAATTTTGGCGATCTGACCACATTAAAAATGGTCAAGAATTTCTCAGATTGTGTGCCTACTAGGATGTGTAGAAGAGACGGTTTCTCCCTGGTTACTTAAGAGTTTTCCGGGTGACTAGCTACATTTTCTCATTCTAGAATCCTTTTGCTAATTCAGTTGGTTAGAGTACCCTTTAGCTTTTATTCTTCACATCTGATAGCATATTTTAAAGTCTTATATCTCCAATCTCAAATGCCTCGCTTTCAACCACTGGTGGAAAGATTGTAACATGGAAGGGGTTCAGTCAGCACTGTCCAGCATCTGAGTGGTGGTAGGCGGCACATTCAAAGAAAGAATGTGAATCCTGTGATACATTATCTGATTCATAAAAGAGTGCTACCATGCTTTCTATAATATAAATACTTAAAATTTTCTTTTGCATCTCAATGAACAGAAGTGACCTTATAGCGTCCTTTCAATATGCAAGACAGGCTTTTAAGAAAGACTGGGAGAGACTTTTTACCAAGGCCTGTAATGACAGGACAAGAAACATTGGTTTCAAACTGAAAGAGGGTAGATTTAGATTGTAGATACAAAAGACAAGATATTTAAAGGTCAGGATGACAACTAATTGATCTGTTATATTAAAGCAAAATTAAATAGAAATGTTTTTCATTTGAATATATGCATATTGTATATAAGTATTACATAAATATATTAT
>NW_009719750.1:0-48485 GCF_000703405.1 Apaloderma vittatum
GTCTAGATCCCTCTGGAGAGCCTCCCTACTCCCAAGCAGATAGACGCTTCCACCCAGCTTGGTGTCATCTGCAGACTTACTAAGGGTGCACTCCATCCCCTCATCCAAATCATTGATGAAAATGTTAAAGAGAACTGGCCCCAACACTGAGTCTTCAGGGACGCCACTCATGACCAGCTGCCAGCTGGATTTAACTCTTTGCACTCAGCCATTCAACCAGGTTTTTTTGCCCAGCAAAGCGTATGCCCATCCAAGCCAAGATCAGTCAGCTTCTCTAGGAGAATGCTGTGGGCAGCAGTGTCAAATGCCTTACTAAAATCAAGGTAGACAACATCCACAGCCTTTCCTTCATCCAACAAGTGGGTCACCCTGTCATAGAAGGAGATCAAGTTTGTTAAACAGGACCTACCCTTCATAAACTCAAATTAAACCCTTAATTAGTTGTGCATGCTGGTCTTCTGAAATTGAGGCTGCTGACAGTATTTATTCAGAATCAGGGAAGAGGAGAACTTTGAATTTATACTTGTGATAAAGAATGTAATTTCAAAGTCTTTCATGACACCATAGTAAAAGTCAACATTGCAAAAAAAATCCCAATAGTAATCAGTCGTAAAGTCTTTGCAGAGCTATAAGTGGAGGCAAGAATCATCCCATTTCTATGGATGTATATGATTTTGACCTGTGGTCTAGCATATGGGCTGTTGTCCCTGTTAGGGACATTTTCAAGGCACAAGGGGATACTGGGTTCCCCACCTCATCTCTGTGTATTCTTTCTTGTCACAAGATTCTAATTCCTGTTTTTGCCTGTTATCCCCTCAGTGATTCCATAGAACAGATGGATATGATGTGTACACATTCATTGAAGTCCCCCAAGGGAATGTGGGCAAATTGGACATTGAAATCTTAAGCTGTAATATCCGAATTAGTGTTTATTATAGTTTTGTTCCATCATTTCCATATGCTTGTAAGAATCTATTCTATGAGAAGTTTTTTTAGATTTTATTTTTTATGACCTCCAGTAACATAATTTAATGACATTTAATACAGGCTCACCACACTATATGGCACAAGCTGCTGGAAAGATCGAAGAGGCTGGTAAGTCTCATTAATAGTGAAATACAGCTTACTAGATATCAAGTTGTGCCTTGACAGAGTAGAATTTGAGTGATTAGAGAAGGATGGTATCTTCCGGAATGTATCTGTAGGAGTGGACTTGTTCATAGGTGAAGAAAAATCCAGTATACATGAAATCTCTTAAGTTATTGTCAATTACCACTTCAAACTGTATTACCAGTTTTCAAATTGATCTCTAGAATTATTGTTGGTATCATGTGTGTAAAATTTAAAATTATTTTTTCCTGTTTTAATTGTGCACATGAAATAAGAAAACTAAAAATTGGAGTAATATATTTACGCTTACCTGTATTTTTAGGTAATAAGTTTTCTGCCACAGGTTTGAGAGCACATATATGAACATATTTCTTAAAAGTAAATGGAGGGATGGAATCTAATACCACTGGGTGAACCTAGATGGAAGTTACTGGAGGTAGAAGGGAATGCTCTTCCAGTGAGCTACATAAATGCACTAGTTTGAGTATTTTTTTGTCTGTTTAAAGCCTACATGGAGAATGAGAGTTTCTTGCAAATCTAACTTCTCTTAAACGACCAGTGTTTCAAAATTGAGATATACTTACCCAAGAGAAGTTTTACAATGACCGCATAAATGCAAAAGGCAAGATTTTAAGATAAATGGAACTGTAAAATATTGTAAGCCACATAGAACCAGAGACTCACTTTCAAGGGATGCTTAAACTTCGAAAATCTTCAAACGAATTAAACAGTAGATGTTTTGGAGCCTTCAGATGAAATATTTTACTTACTTGTTTGGCAAGAGAGAGAGAAAAAAATGCTGTATGTCTACTGAACCTTGTTAGCTGAGAATGCGCTCAGAGCCTAACCCATGGTATTTTTCTTCGAAATTGCCATTCATGTTGTTTAATTTTGGAGACAATGATTGTCTTTGTAGGCTGTTTTTCCTTGTTGCATTGACAGTGTGAGAGGAGGATTTTCAAAATCAAGAAGAATTAAATTACATTTAAAAGTATAACAGAATTATATTTTTGCAGGTCACTGAGGAAAAATATTTGGAAGCAGCAGCAGAATGTCGTGAGAAAGACGGAAGTGAAGAAGGAAAAACTGTATCAGTTTAAATTAACCTCTAAATGTACATAATAAAATGCATATTTTTACATTGTTTTACGTGACTTATTTTTGCTGTGTATAAAAATACCTTGGCTAATTCTGTGGACCTAAATCACAGATAGATGTAAAGCCAATATCAGACATTTCAGTCCACTCGAATATCACTCTACCTTTTTTCTCTCTCTTTTTAAAACTATTTAGTTTTAAATTTTTTTTAATGATAACTCATCTTGCAAGTTACTCTTGTCCTTATCTTGACAAGGTGCATATCCAGGTGTTGTTCTCTGTGACTAGTGTAGTTTGGCCTATGGGCTGTAGTTGAACTGGCAGCTGGAAGGGCCATCCTCTTTCACAGAATCACAGAATTGTCGGAGTTGGAAAGGACCTCTAGAGAGCATCTAGTCCAACCCCGCTGCTAAAGCAAAATTGCCGAGAGCACATCACACAGGAACGCATCCACGTGGGTCTTTGAAAGTCTCCAGAGAAGGAGACTCCACAACCTCTCTGGGCAGCCTGTGCCAGGGCTCCGTCACCCTCACAGTAAAGACGTTTTTCCTCATGTTTAGATGCAACTTCCTGTGTTCCAGCTTGTGCCCATTGCCCCTTGTCTTGTCACTGGGCACCACTGCAAACAGTCTGTCTCTATCTTCCTTACACCCACCCTTCAGATATTTATAAGCACTGGTACAGTGTCAACCTGCTCTTCTCCAGTCTAAACACTCCCAGGTTTCTCAACTTTTATCATAGGAGAGATGCTCCAGTCCACCAGTCATCTTTGCCGACCTCTGCTGAACTCTTCTCAGTAGTTCCCTCAAACTCGGGAGTCCAAACCTGGACACAGTACTCCAGATGCAGCCTCACCAGGGCAGAATAGACGGGAAGGATGACCTCCCTTAATTTAATGGCTGCATTCTTCTTAATGCATCCCAGGATACCATTGGCTTTCTCGGCCACAAGGGCACATTGCTGGCTCATGATTAACTTAACAGAAAGTTGAGACAAAGGGTATCTTTAAAAAAATAAAAAGGCACTTTCAGAAGGCCATAAAAAGTTACAACAGATTAAATTTTTTACTCATTTTGCTATCCTGTCAGAATTGAAATTAGATACTCTACTGCATTTACAGTTCAAAAGACTCCATTCAGTGGAAAACTGTGTAATTGCCATTGCTTTACCAATACAAAATGTAGAAGATGAAAAGTTTTCTTTGAGTTTAATATTTTCTGCAGTTCAAGTGCAGTTAAAGATCATTTTCCAGAAGAGTACCAGGAATGTATTCTATTACTTTCATCCCCAGTATAGGAATATTTATTATGCATTTTCTTTCTTTGATATCTAAATATGGTGCCCTCAATTAAATTTCACAAGGGGTTTATGTTAGATGATGTTTTCTGATGTTTTGCATTTTCATTCCTAGCTCATTAGAACTGTTCTCATTATACCAGAAGAGATTTTTATTAGTTTTTGATTTGCAAATATTTACTCTGAATTTTATCCCAATTACTGCTTTTACCATTAACTGCATCCCTTTCTAATCAGTGGACACTATAGTTTTGTAAAAGCAGGGTAGCAGTTCAGTAAAACACATTTTGTTAAGGAAATCTCACCTAGCTTAAACAAAATAATAGCTAAATGCTGAATGTGATAGAGCACAGAAGACGACATGCAAGTGGTGAAACGTTTTGGTGAAATTGCAGAAATCTGCTTAAGGTATGTGTTAAAATATGTTTGCTCCTTTGCCTTCCTGTGGTTGGTGAAATCTTTAGCTATTCAGATTTAGTGGCATACAGTGAAGTTTCAAGTCTGACAATATGCTTATGGCCTGTGACCAATTGTGTTAAAGACAAAACATCTCTTAAGGTATAGCCCATGCCTTTTCAGAGCCCTCGAAAATCTGATTCTTTTTTTTTCCCTCTGAATGTTTCAGAGGACTTTTAACAACGGTATCAGATGCTTACTTTTTTTTTTAGGTAAGATTCTTGATTCGAGGTCTACCTTAAGAGTATGCACACATATTCTATGCGTTTTCTTAAGACTATAAATGGTCTTTGCACTGAACTTCATATAGTTGTGTTTCTTTTAACCTAACCTTCCAGAGTGTGCTTTGGCTTTGAACCTGTTGCTCTGGTGCTACTCAAGAAGCAGGAATTAGTTCCTGTCTTGAGGAAAATAGAATTTGCTGGGGGTTTGTTGTTGTTGTTTGTTTGTTTGTTGGGGGTTTTTTTGAGGTATTTGCTATCTCTGATTAATCCAAGACCATAGTGAAATTACACCAGTGGGATCTGATCTGGGTGGTCTGTTTTGAATCTCAAGCCAGGTATATCTCTAACCCACACAGTCTCCCGATTTGTGCTCTGTATTTTAGGAATCTAGAATTCCTCCTGGAATTCCACCTGCAGAAGGTGGCAATGGTGCTTCCCCTTACAAAATTTGGTAACCTTACCTGGAAATTCCTGTTTCAGAGCTTTCCTAGTTTGTTTTGGAGGTGGAGGGAAGCCAGCTTTTACAGCGTGCATCGGAAGAAACAGTCTGGAAGGTGTGTAGCTGGGCTGAAAACTCTGGAAACGGAATTTCCTTGTCCTGACTTTTGCTGGGTTCAACACAAGTGGGTATAGGACTGGTGGGGGACTCAGCAGCAGAGCCCGGGGAGCCGGCAGAGGTCGCACCGCTAGGTGGGAGCAGCGGCTTGGGAAAGAGGGGTGCCGCCTTCCCGGCGGGAGAGGAGCAAGAGAGTCGCCCTGCGGGGACACGGGTCAATCCCCACGGAAGGGACGGACCTACATTACGGAAAATGCTGTTGAGGGCAGCCAGTTGAAGTTCACACGAGACTAAACTTCCCTCACCCCTGACCCCTGCTTCTCCGGACAGCTATATATAAAAAGTGGATGCTCAGACTTTTGCAGAACTTGGTGCTAGCACACATCTTGGTTTACACAGGCTCCAGAAGGCAGATCTTCCTTTGGGAGAGATGGAGCTGGAGGGCATCTTTGATAAGCACCAGGATTCTCACAGAGGGCAGTAGCAGCTAAAAGAGAACTGGGCAATAGAAGGTGGTGTCCACATCTTGGTGGCAGCACTTTTTGAAGTAGGAGCTATAAATAACAGAATCACAGAATGTCAGGGGTTGAAAGAGACCTCAAAAGATCATGTAGTCCAGCCCCCCTGCCAGAGCAGGATCACCTACAGTAGGTCACACAGGTACGCATCCAGGCGGGGTTTGAATGTCTCCAGAGAAGGAGACTCCACAACCTCCCTGGGCAGCCTGTGCCAGGGCTCTGTCACCCTCACAGTGAATAAGTTTTTTCTAATATTTTTGTGGAACCTCCTATGTTCCAGCTTGTACCCATTGCACCTTGTCCTATCATTGGATGTCACTGAAAAGAGCCTGGCTCCGTCCTCCTGACACTCACCCTTGACATATTTATAAACATTTATGAGATCACCCCTCAGCCTCCTCTTCTCCAAGCTAAAGAGACCCAGCTCCTTCAGCCTTTCCTCATAAGGGAGATGTTCCACTCCCTTAAATACAATTCCCTATTCTGCTCGAGAGGGATTCAGAGCTGCACTTGCAAGGGGAAATGTCTGTGGATTTTTTTTTGGAGAGGATAGATTATAAGGTACTTGGAGTACTCCCTACACAATGAAGTGATGTCACTGCTAGAAAAAAATCCTCAATATTGCTTGGATTAACATAAGAACAAATGGCAACAATGCTGAGTGCTTATGGCAACCAGAAAGCAACAGGGAGATTAGGTCCCTAATCTCAGAGACATGTCTGTATTTTAACATTAATTGCTGGCATGTAAAATGCTGAAATTGTCTACAAAGAGAAATGTTAGAGCAGCTAGGCTAGAGAAATACTTCCTTTCTCTTTTTTAATCTAAGGATTTAATAGAAACATAAAATCATTAATGTTGGAAAGGACCTTTAAGATCAACAAGTCCAACCATTAACATAGCAATGCCAGGTCCACCACTAAACCATGTCTAAGTACTACATCTACATGTTTTTTAAATACCACCAGGGATGGTGACTCAACCTCGTCTCTGGGCAGCCTGTTCCAGTGCTTAACAACTCTTTCAGTGAAGAAATTTTCCCTCGTATACAATCTAAATGTCACCTCATACAATTTGAGGCCATTTCCTCTTGTCCTATTGCTTGTTACTTGGAAGAAGAGACCAACACCCACCTCACTGCAACCTCATTTCAGTTGTAGAGAGCAATAAGGCCTCCTCTCAGTCTCATTTACTCCAGGCTAAACAGTTCCAGTTCCCTCAGCTGCTCCTCGCAAGTCTTGTGCTCCAGACCCTTCACCAGCTTTGTTGCTCTTCTTTGGACATGGTCCAGCACCTCAATGTCTTTCTTGTAGGAAGGGGCCCAAAACTGAACAGAGTACTCACCAATGCTGAGTACAGGGGCACTACTCTAGTCCTGCTGACAACACCATTCCTGACACAGGCCAGGATGCCGTTGGCCTTCTTGGCCACCTGGGCACACTGCTGGCTCATATTTAGCCGGCTGTTCACCAACACCTCCAGGTCCCTCTCTGCCTGGCAGGTCTCCAGCCACTCCTCCCCAAGCTTGTAGTACTGCCTGGGGTTATTGTGACTCAAGAGCAGAAACCAGCACCTGGTCTTGTTGAAACTTTTGCAATTGGCCTTGGCCCATTGAGCCAGCCTGTCCAGATCCCTCTGTAGAACCTTCTGACCCTCAAGCAGATCCCACTCAACTTGTTGTCGTCTGCAAACCTATTGAGGGGGCCCTCGATCCCCTTGTCCAGATCAATACTGAGCCCTGACAAACACCACTTGTGACTGGCTGCCAACTGAATTTAGCTCTGTTTACCACCACTCTTTGAGTCAGGCCAGCCAACTGGTTTGTCACCCAGTGAAGAGTACACCTGTCCAAGCCGTGAGCAGCCAGTTTCTCTGGGAGAATGCTGTGGGAAACAGTGTCAAGGGTTTTATTCAAGTCCAGGTAGACAATATCCACAGCCTTTCCCTCATCCACTGAGTGGGTCACCTTGTCATAGAAGGAGATGAGGTTAGTAAAGGAGGGCCTGCCTTTCATAAACCCTCGCTGACTGGGCCTGATCACCTCATTGTCCTGTATGTGCCATGTGATGGCACTCAGGATGGTCTGCTCTATACCCTTCCCAGGCACCAATGTCAGTCTGACAGGCCTGTAGCTCCCTGGATCCTGCTTTCAGCCCTTCTTCTAGATGGATGTTACATTTGCTAACCATCAGTCCACCGGGACCTCCCCGGTTAGTCAGAACTGCTGATAAATGATGGAAAGTGCTTTGGTGAGCACTTCCACCAGCTCCCTCAGTACCTTTAGGTGGATCCCACTCAGCCCCACAGACTTGTCTGTGTCTAAGTGGAGCAGCACGTCACTAACCATTTCGCTTTGGATAATGGATGCTTCATTCTGTCCCTCATCCCTGACTTGCAGCTCAGGGGGCTGGACACCCAGAGAACAACCAGTCTTACTATTGAAGATCAAGGCAAAGAAGACATTAAGTACCTCAGCCTTTTCCCCATCCTTCATCACTGTTTCCCCCAAGTATCCAATTAAGGATGGAGATTCTCCTTAGCCCCAAGAAGTGGTTCCAGTCAGCATGTTAGGCCTTCTGCTCCCTTCAGAAGGCAGTCTGCTCTGAGGATCACCCATCTTTTTTTCTTTTTGGAAGGAGTTTTGAAGAAAGGCACAGACTGACTTAATTGTGGTGACACCTCCAAGCTGAATGAACCATTGTCCTCGTCTTGACTTCACTTGCAGAGCCTCACACCTGTTATACAAGGCTACCTGGGAAGGTGGGGTAGTCACAGAGGAGACATGCTTGTTGGACCAGGCAGGTACTTGTTGCCTTTGCCCCCTGTCCCTGCAGACACTGTGCTCAGCCAGGCAGAGAGAGGACAGGGAATACCCTGTGTCAGGTGTCCTGTCGGGTCTGACTCAGGGCAGGCAGAGTGTGATTCCAATAGTCTATCTCTTATACTCCCTGATACCCCTCAACCTACTCACCTTCTCCTGGAGCTCTGTCACTTAAGTTGAGGAGTTCCTCTCACTGTGCTCATCTTCCTCAGGTGTGCTCATTGCTGCTGGCCAGTGCTGGTGTGAAAGCAGGGCACACCTTGCATGCTGACACTAAGGCAAAAGAAAGGTGGAGCCAGCTAAAAGTAAAGAAGAATTCAGGGAGATACCATACTACAAAATACAGATGTGGGAGAAGGGGGAGTGCAGTGTGATTTAGGCCAATATACATGAGCAGAAGATGACACTGGTCAGATTCTGATAAGAAATAAATAATGAAGATTTTTTTTTTATGGTGAAGGTGATGAAACGATGGAACAGGTTGTTCAGAGAAGTTGTGAAAACACCAAACCTGGAAAGGTTTGGACCCATATTGGATGGGACTTTGAGCAATCTAATCCAGTAAAAGATGTTCCTCCCCATGGCAGGGGCATTGGAACTAGATGATCTTTAAAGGTCCCTCTCAACCCAAACTGTTTTATGATGACAGGGGAAAAGGCTTTAAGTGAAGCCTTCGTCTTTGTGGCGTATCTCTGTAGTAGCTCCATGGCTCCTCACATTCAAGTTGTTCTTCCTCCTACCTCTTGTTTGAAAGAGAGTTGAAACTTTTCCTAATTGCTGTATTTTTCCTCTGAGCTTAGGACTTTGAACCTTTCCTTTAATTTACTGGTTTTATCCAAAAGGAAACTCTTTATCAAGGTTGAAGCTACGTGATGTTTTGATCCTAAGAGGTGGCAGTAGGAAGATTGATCTGAGTCAGTTCTAGCTTTGTATACACATTATCTGACCAACTGAGAATTTTTTTTCCCAAGAAATGTTCTGCAATTCATGTTATCATGGATTTTGGAGATGGAAAAGGAAATTATAATGTAGTCTGACTTCATTCATAACAGAAGGTATTAAATGTCAAGAGAGAGTTATTTCTTTCTCACCAGAGAAGTGAAACTCTTCCCCGGGAAACTGAACACAGGCAAGTGATGAAAACTCTCAATCGTCAGTAGACATCGAATCCTTTTCTGACAGCAGCCAGAATGAGCTTCCCTTTCTATTTTAACCTCTGGCAAGAAGTAATCTCTTATTGATGCTTAGTAACTTATCTAATGCTATACCACTCAGTTTATTGCAATACTTTTATTCTATTTGAAGCTATCGAACTTGCTAGTGCAGCTACATTTATTTTATTAGTTTTTTTTAAGGAATCCAGACACAGGAACTCAATACCATAGAGGCGTTCGATGGGAAGAGGTGGCAGTGAATATTTCCTGAAGAACACCAACCATCTGAAAATGGTAATGCTGTCATGCTGTGGTCTTTCACAAGATTTAACCCCAGTCATGGACAGCATTAACATTTTTTCAGAGTAAAAAGAAAACCTGCTTTTTAAATATCTGCTAATATAATATATATAACTTAATATGTCTGCTGTTCTGGGCATCAGCTATGCAAAAAAAATACATATAAATGGTCTGATGACCATATTTATATTTGATATCTATTTCTTAAGTTTGCAGGTTACTCAACTTACATTTTAAAGAGAGAAAATGTAAGGGAATATACATCTGACTTTTACAGCATGACTATGAATCAGAATGGTGAGTGGCAAGTCTCGATTTCTTCCTTTTACTGGCATGTGTCTATAGAGGATAGAAATGGGAAGTCCAGGCTGGGGAGCAGAAAGGTTGAGTCAAAAATGGTCATTGTTTCAGTGCCATGTAACTCACAAGCATGGAGGACAGTACTGTGCTCCAACTCCCAAGAACGGAGATTTTCAAATGACTCTCTTCTCTTTTGCCACATCTTCCTCCTCACTTTAAAATCTTTTTTTTTTTTCCCTGCAAAATGAATAGGAATACATTTTTCTTTAACAAAATGTGCTTCACCACACTGAGAATCCCCTCTCAGAGCTATGGCTCTGGCTTTGGAAGCGACAAAGCTAGATTTTGCTTTTTGGTGGTCATGGCCCCTGGCTACACGCATCCCCAGGGGAGCCACTGAACTTACAGCTTGATTTGGAAAATATTTACATCCTGCAACCGCTCTGTCTGAGTGGAAAAATCACATTCAGTAAGATTCTTCATATGTGAGACTGTTTTATATGTGAGACCATTGATTCATATGTGCTTGTGGTCTCAAGGTGCTCTGTAACCACACCTCATGCTGCGGGTTCACAGTCAAAACACTGCAAACAGAAAAGGGTCTACAGGTTGATACAGAACTTTATTGCTAATTAATGGTGAGTACTTTGATTTTTTTTTTTGTTTCCCCTACTGCTCTCCCATCAAACCAATAATTCATAACTAAATTATTCATTAAGCAGATATTATTAAAGCATAAGATAAAAACTTTTAAAGACTGGTTCTGCTACTCAGTTTATGTGACTGTGAGCGTTCAGTATCTATTTTGAGTTGCCACGAAATAAATATAACAATACTTTCCTATTTCTCTGGAATTTCATGAGTCTTCTTCTAAAAAATTGGAATGCACTGGTGATCCTAAATTAAAATAAATAGATTTTCTTTTTCTCCTAATGACCCATTGACCCACTTCTCCTAATAAACTGGCAATAAAATCTCAGAGAAACATTTCCTGTTAGTTTTTCTTTTACACATAATAAAGTTCTTTAGAAATGAATAGAATGCACAGTTATATATGCCAAAATTTTAATTAATCATATTTCTTTCCTAAATAAAATGAAGAAATGAAATGTTTGTGTGGGAAGTAAAGCCAGAAGAGCTGAACAGCAACAAAACGAAGTGAAATACAGGCTATTTCTATCAAAGCATTATGCAACCTACATTCTAGTAGAGAACTTAGTGATACAAAAACTGCTTTTTTCCCTGTATTTTCCAGTGACTCTAAACGTAGCAAACATTCTAACAAGCAGGCCTGTATGCAGAACAACCCATCTTTTTACACGTAGAATGGAAATTTTCCCAGCATGGCACTGACTGATTGACGATTTCTGTTCTCCTCCCACAGCAGCAGTTTGTTCCATGTGAATTCTGGTAAGAGGCATGGTACACTGTTAATGCTAATATGTAGGAGTCAGTCAGAGGTAAAAACCCCTATCACGATTAGCATTAACAACATACAGCCTACAGAAGTACTCCAGAGACTGGAGTATGAGACAAAGAACTGAAACCACCGGGTTTTCCCCTTGATATACCTATTTTAAAAAAAAAAAAAAAAAAATTAAAAAAGATACAGAAATGCATATAAAAAATTATGTTAGGACAGACATCAGAGGAAAAACGCTTGTAGTTCATTAAGTACACAGGACCCATCTGCTGTACATTTAAAAACAGTGAAACCTGAAATTGTTTTAATTACTTTTAAAAGAGTATAGTCACTATTCCTTTCTTAAGGACTCTTGTCATTCTGATTATTTTTTTGTGCTGCTTTACTTGTATTGAGCAGAAGAAATACAGATTGTAGCATGGTCTAATTTTGTATCCCTTTACGTATCAATTTATAAAGACTTCTAATACTAGCTAAGTTCCTTAAAATGTTAAGACCTCAAGATAAACAAAACTAAAAGCAACTTGGGTTTATTTTTACTTAAATAAGACAAAACACCTATCAGGAGAGCTGATGGTTTAACGGGGTGTAAGAAACAGAGCTAATAAATAATCAGTATAAAGCGTTTGTGATTAAGCAACAAACATTCCTTTGGATTCTGGAATAAATAAGTGCTGTGCAGAGAGAAAACAAGTTAGACAGATTTAATTGCTGGTCCAGGATCCATATATAGGGCTCCCACACCCTCGTGCCAGTAGGCTAGAATGAGATTAATGATTACAATTGTCTGCGTTGAACAGTGCAATACTTGCTAATCGCTTCTTATTATTAACGATTCACTGATGCTTTGACCATAAAGTTAATAATTGCTGAATTTTTTAGACCAAAGTTGAACTTTGGTTTTTTTACTTCTTTCAACCTGTTATGAGTTCTCTCCTGAAAACTAACAAGGTAAACATAGTTTTAGAAATCAGCAATTCTATAAAATACTTCAAAAATCTGCAAAGAAATCACATAATGAAGTAGAAACGCACTCAATAGAAGAAAAGTTAGAGAATCCTCATTATATCCAATTATCTAAGATTTTTTTCAATTTTCAGTTACTTACATTGATAATAAAGATGGAATAGTTGAGATAGTAATTCCAAGCAGGTTTAAAAAGGCCTAAGTAATGCCCAGTTAGTCCTCTGCTAAGTATGTCTTGTTTGAAATACATTTTCCTTTCTCCATCCTTCTAAAGTAAAGTATTAGCTCCTGGGCAGAGTTCAGAAATGGTTGAATCTTGTTTGCTTTTTGTTTGGTGTCCCAGTAACCACTTAAAAACCCCCCCAACAATTACTGTTGTTTAAGAAAAAAGTAACAAGAAAAACAGCATGGGAAACGAGACATCATATATAAGATGCAATTTCGGAGATCTTTTTTTGTATGTAAATTTAAAGAAACTTATGTACTGTTATAACTTCCCTACTCTTACTAACACATGTTTTAAGAGGAAGTTAAAATGTCATACTAAGACTGTGATCTAATTTAAAGATTTTAGGGAAATTACCTTTCACTTTGTGCCACTCTAAATGAAACCAGCCAAGTATAAGTGTGTGAACTGTAAGTGGCAAACAAAAATTCCAAGATGAATAGAAAATGTTGGTAGGTAGAAAAAAGTGGTTTAGAAATTTCCAAACCTCAAATTTAAAATGATGATTCAGAGCTCTGCTGAGTGTTCAGGCTAAACTCCTACTGAAATCAGACACTGAGACCTGTGGGGTAACATTTGCTTTTGTGGGCAATGGGGTGAACAGTTTCTAAACCTGTACATCAATACTCCTAAATGTTGTGTGTGCACATGTGGTGTGTGTGTGGAGGGTGAGGGGAGAAGGATGAGAGATGCAAGTTAAGGTATTAATTTTCTTTTTTTTTTTGTTTTCAGGAAGAAAGCAAACTAATTCCTGTCAGTAAAAGTCTATTGTCTTATCTGAATTTATTGTGGGTTGAACCTGCTTCGAGCAGGGATTTCAGAGATTCCTTCCAACCTAAAGTATTCTCTGATTTAGTTATAGTGTTTTTAACGTCTCTACGGCCCTGACTCCTTTTTCACGTGCTGTCACCCAGTGGGCATACCTCTTTATGAAAAGCTTTAAGCAAAATGTCTGTTCTTCTTGTGGGAACACTAAATTTGGCTTCATTAAGCTTTGGGTAAGGATCACACTAGGCAATAGGACAGGAGCTTTGCTGTGAGAAGCTTCTATCACTTCTGAATCTGTTGCCCTAAGAATATTTGGAGACCATATTTGTAAGTTTGCACTCTCTTAAATATATTCCAGGTTGCTATTCTTTACACCACACTTCCAAAACCCTAATACTTTCATATATTTTTAGAGTTTGCTAGAGATGCCTATGGGTTTTGCTTAAAAAGAGAATATTTTTATCTGTGGTTTGCAGCAGCCATTTGTGGTTGATGGCACTTTCCTCTTCAGTCTGCCTTCTCCTGTGTTCAGTCCTGGAGAAGGGACGTTTATGAAACTGATCACTTGAACAGATCTAAGAATTGTTTCTCTAAAGAAGCTGAACAAGTTCTGTACTTCCCCGCACCTACTTCCACTATTACTGTTCAGCAGCTGGGGAAACGAGAGACTTCAGGCAGTATTTGCTGTCTGCAGCTTTACTCTAGAGCCAGCCCCTTCAGGCAAAAGTGGGTAAACGGTAACCACAGGCAAACCTCTGTCTCTGGTGCTTTTCTACTCCCATGATCTTGGATTTATATAATGGAACAGTTTTGCCTAGGCTGTTGCCCTAGAATTTTAATTTTGGGGGTTTAAAAGCTGCACAGCATCTCCGTGGCTGCAAACTGTTTTGCTTCTGTGGGCTTAAGGAAAAAAAAAGAAATGAAAAAAAGAATCATGCTTTATCAGGAAGTGGTGAGAAATGGCATGTGTTTCCTCTTGCTGAACCTTTGTAACAGCTTTTTGTACAGCTGTCAGATTTCCACTACATGAACAAATACATGTATTGCTGCCTGTCTTCTCACACAGCTCTGAAAACACGGGCTTGCCATCAGTGGAAATGATGACCATCTATTCATGCTTGAATATAATAAAACAAAATTCCCTACTATTTCACTTGCAGCATTAAAAAAACCCAACTCATAAAATCTGGTGTTATTTCCCTATTCATCTTTCCAGCACTCTCTTCCTTCAGTCACTAACATCAGAATAAAACATTTATTCTTCCGACTTTATCTGCTTATCTCTGGTAATAAGGTCCCATCAACACATTTACTCTTCCGTTTTCATCTGTTATAGCAACCTCTGATGGGTGTGTGTTTTAATTTAATTTTCAAACTTCATATCTGCTGTCATTGCAGCTGCCTCCAGAGAAGCTGTTCATATCAGAATTGATCTTTCAGGCTAGTTCCTCTACCCTTTGATTATTTTATCCCTGTTTAATAGGGATAAACATGAAAATGTTGACACACTTTGCCTTTTTTTGATAGTTCTTTCCTGGTTTTCCTCCCACCTCTGTTGGTCACACACCTGTCTCCACAATTTTAGCCTTCATTTAGCCATTGACTTTGCTTATTCCTCCAAGATGTCCCTCTGTACATTTGACTTAAGACGTGTACACTGCAACATGTAGATTTTGTTTTCCAGTGTCACCTCTCCTTTAGTTATTCTCCACATTCAATTTTTTACCACTGCCTTTTCTGTTAATACTATACAGAAGCGACCTATTCCACCAGCCATGTTCCTTACTGCCCTTTACCATCTCAGAACTGGCTTCCTACAGACATGGTTGATGCTCCAAGCCTGACAATGTTTAAGAAGCATTTGGAAAATACCCTTAATAAAATGCTTTGGCTTGGTCAGCCCTTAATTGGTCAGGCAGTTGGAGGAGATGATCATTGTAGGGCCCTTCCAGCTGAAATATCCTGTTCTATTCTACTTCTCCTCATACTTTTTTTAAAGACCACCTTCCTTCAGACAAATTTTTTTCTCCACAGTTCCTTTCTCCTATTTCAAATACCTCCCTAAGACCAACTTCCGCTACGGGAGTTTCAAGAAATCTGCCAGTGCTTTCTGAAGAGCCTGTGGGGCAGTTGGTATAAACTGAGAGGCTGGGTGACTTAATTTGAACTATCAGCAATAAAAACAAATGTAAAATTATTAAACATTGACAAGATTTTATCTGCTCTGGTATACACATATGCAGATATATTTACTTTGTTACCTTCATAATTTCCTCAGAATGTGACAATGTTTATCTTAATTTCTGTTGCAATATTAATGCAACAGATTGAGACCTTACTGAGGCCTGTGGCATTTCTGATAAATGAATTTTGACTATTAATTTTACAGACTATGGCAATTTTACTTTGTAATCTGTCTTCCAAAATGTGTGAGGAGAGACATCCTATTCTCAGCTGTTTTTTGTATTTCATATATATATATATATATATAAAGAAAATGTCTATGAGTTACTGAGGCACTTACTTAAAAAGCCTGCTAAACTGTAGGTAGCTCATTGTTCTCTAACCTAGGCTTTTCTTTGGTCAGTGAAATACCAAGGATTAATCTGTTAGTCCATATCAGTCTATATTCAGATTCCCTGCAGAAGGAGTGCGACAAGCATGGTGCTAATTTCCTCACCTGTACATTTGCACATCATTGCATGGTGGCTCAAGAGTCTGAGTGGACTTACGCTGGTCCACTGATGGACTAGAAGCGTCCAGTTGTCAGCGTAGTTATGCGATTATTAGCCAGTTCTGTCTCTGCAGTCCAAATGACCAAATTCTTATTTACCTGTTGGTCATCTAGAGGGGATCCTTCACCATGAATCTGGAGTAAAATTTAACCTTTCGTCTTTGGATTGGTAGCAAGAGGACATGCCAGCTTTGATAGCACTTCCCAATATAAATTTCTTATGGAAAATGTGACGGTTAAAAAAGTAATTCCAACTCCGCAAATTTGGTAGCCAATTTTGAAGAGATAAAAGTTGTTTTCCAAACAGAAAAAAAGAATTTAGAATTTTGCCTCTTGGGGAGCCTCATATAAAGATGCTTAGCATTGTGCAATCACCCTTGTTACAAGCTCCCTACTCAGTGGGAGGGAGAAAATGCAATTCACCAAAGGCAGAAATCCGCACTGGTATGTACACTCAAAATTATGTCTGAGGAATCAGATTGTGATAGACCCCAAGCTTGATGCTTTGAAGTTAAAGAATAGAGACTCACACTGACAGCAATAGGCTTTGAAACAGACCTAGCAAGCCCTAGCCTTTTTTCGCCATTTACCTGCGTGTAAATGAGACATAGCTCACAAGCACAATGTCAGGTGACCTCTTGAAAATAAACTAAAGGTCTGATTCTGGGAGAAGAAGCTTGCACGAGTTTTGAGGTCTTCAAAGAGATGTGCCAGTAAGAAGATTTCTTGAATAGCTTTATAGAGAACATGAGGTGGGACTTAAATCACCCAACTGCAGCTATGGAAAAAATAGTTTTCAATCTATGCTGTCTGTCTGTGTAATCTCCCTCAACGTTCACCAGCGAGAGAAATGGGCACTGATTGCTTTCTTGGAATGTTGCAAATTGCCCTCTGGAAATGCTTATATTTCCTTTTATTTATCAAAACTAAGATGTGGTATAGTGTACTAGAGTGGCTTTTGAATCTTTCTCTGCAGTCTTGAAAAAATCCGTTCTGTAAAAATTAAGACCAAAAGGAAATTAAACAATTTCAGAGATGTTTTTACTCTGGAATAGCAGAAATCTAATTCTGACTGAAAAAGAATTAGGGTTAATATAATTAACATATTCTATATTTCTTTTAAACACCTACAAAATGCTATTACACGTATACAGTACACCAGACATCTACTTTCAAGTACCCTATTTAAATTTTCAGGAGGGTTTTAAAAGTCCTCTATTCTCTAATTTCCCAGAAAGTAAAGCTATTCTTTTTAAAACACTTAGAAGAATATTGAATTATGTCTCTTACTTAAGATACTAGAAGAGCTCTGAAGATGTTTATGTAGATAGAAGAGGTTTTCTCTGCTGAAAACTTTCCTCTAATAAAAAGTATCTCTGTTTCACTTTGTGGCTCAAATAGCTCAATTTTTTTAATACTATATTTCAGCTGCCTTCTTGTTCTTTCGTAAATTAAAATTTGCCATACTAAAAAGCTAATAAAAGAAATTATTAATCTTAGATATTCACTGCCAAATTTGAGTTAACCCTTAGAATTTTCACCAAACAGGTATCAATGCTGAGCATAAGCTCCTGTTTTGTCAGTATGGATATGCATTTCAAGGAAGTTATATAAAGTTCTTATATGGGCATTTTAAACTTTTTCATTTTAAGAATTAAGCCAAACCATAACTAAATTACTTGAGTCTAATGGGTATACTTTAAAGAAGGCATATCTCTGTTCCTTGTTTATGAAATGAGGACTGGAGCTTGTCCCATGTACAGAACTACTTGAATGGCCAAAATTAAATGAGTCAAACTAGTCTGTACAGTTACTTTTCCCCACTTCAGAATGTTTCTGACAAGCTGCAAGCAAGAGAATAACTGCAGACTAGCCACAAACCTCTTCCAGATAGATGACTGAGACACTGTAGAAATTATATTCTATGTTGCATGGTCTTCTAAACTATTCATCTCAAAACAAGGGAAGGAGGGGTGCAGGAGCACCCCCCCATGTCCTCTTGGCTGCCTGTAGACCCCTTTCTCGTGTGTGCTGTCCCACCAGTTACGTGAGGCCACCTATGAAAGTGAATGCAAGGACAGCCAGGGGACTGGGTTTGTATTCACGGAGAAGGGCTGTCTGTGTGTGACTTTGGGTGTCTGAACGCATATTTCCTTAAGGATGTCTGCCTGAGAATTTCTATGTGTGTTCAGATGTTTGGAGTTTAGCCTCTCTAAGTCCTGAGGCTGCTAAACCTTGCCCTAGGGCCTCTTCCCTTGGCCTGTTCCCATCTCCTGTAACGTACGAGCTTCTCATTTAAGCAGAAGAGCACACACAAAAATAAACAAAAAAAACCTACCTGCTGTGAGGCAGTTCCTTGACAGAGAGATGCAAGCAAAACCAATGCAGCAAGAAGGCCACAGACTTCCTTTGTTCCATCTCACAGGTTAACCATGATCACTGAGCTTGGCTTGTTTTGTGTTTTTGGTTTTTTTTTTCCTTCTAAAGCAAGAGAGGGAGAGTGAGAGAGTGAGCAAGAGAGAGAGAGAAATAAGGCAAATGAAAAATGAAAAAAAGCAAATGAGGCAAGAGCAGTTCCCACAGAGGTCTGCTGTTCTGGCTGGTCGCCTGATATCCCTGCAGCAGAAGTTAGGTGAAGAAAGCCCGCTCCAGACAACTTGAGACCCTTTATAAGTCATGAAGGTGACTCATAACTAACCGACTTGCCTTGCCTTTAGTAAATCCCCTGCTTTCCTTTTCTTAGAACAGAGCTAAAAAAAAAAAAGAAAAGAAAAGAGAAAACCCAAGGAAAACAGAAAACTCCAATCAAAATGAGGATTTTTTAAAAAATACACCATGTACTTTCCTTCCCTCAGACAGTTTGGCATCAGCCTTTAAATTGAGTAATAATAATAAATGCAAATGACTGTTCAGTAGTGACGGTACACGTAAACAAGTTAGGGGTATGTCGTGTGAGAAAGAATTTGTGCCAGTATCATCAGAGATCTAACTGGAGAGGGAATTAACTGTGGTGAGCTGTTTCTTACTTTTGTCTGTATTACTTTTTCATCCAGAGCTATCCAGCATAGACTTTTCTTATTGTAATTAACCCTGGCAGATCCAGGCAGAAAAAAATAAAATAGTCAGGGATGAATAAAATTCTGCCTGTCCTCAAGAAAAGTGCAGAGACACCTGACAGCTGTAGCTGGAACAGTTGCAAACCTCTAAAACCAGGGTCAAGTTCTAGCCAAGTTAGGGTGTACGTAGAAGACTGTGAAACAGTGGATTGTGGAAAGTAGTTATTAAAATTATATGACATTTTTAACATTCTTGAAAGATCACTGCAGATGACTGGAAAGACAGGTTGTTCTAAATGTAAAGGAGATATAAATTTATACAGTTCTTAAGTTCTGAACATATTCCCAGAAAAATCCAGTTTATGTGGATTTCCAGCAGTGAAAGGTGTGGCTGCTACCTCCTGATTTTCCTCAGATACTGAGGGTTATATGCTCTCAAAATACTACATTTTCACTATGAATGACAGAATTTCTTTTGCTGTGCACTTTGGAAGTTCAGTGACATTTAAAAAAAATATTTGCATTTCAGAACTCATTAAGATGGCTAAAAGGCAATAGTTCTGTGTGCCAACCACTGACCTATAAGGAAAAATATCTGTCAAATTCCATCTTACAGACACTGCTCCTCTCTTTGATTCAGGTGTGTAATTGTCCCTGTTGAGCCCACATAAGTATATAGATACATATATATATAAGCCCGTGTATAAACCCATATATTTTGGACTCTTGTCCACAGATCTGCACTTAAATGATTATGTCAGACCCTTATGCCTCATTAACAATACAATGGATATTTTGATTCCTGTGGTTATAGCAAAAAGGTTGAAGCTGTGGTTGGAGCAGTGGTGGTTCTCTGACACCTTCTGGGTGAAGCAGCCCTGAGAAACACAAATAATTAATTTTATCTCCAAGGTCACCTGTTCTGGGGATGTTGCCAGCGCCCATGATGCTGGAGAAGAGGGTGGTAAGTCTGGCTGCATTCTAATGCTCATGAGTCTGGATGGGTGGGTGGGTTATCGCAGTCACCTCTCTGTTTTCTTCCTATGCATGTGGGTCAGAACAAGATTGAATTTCTCTTAAGCCCTTACACAGCAAAAAGGAAAATCACGGAGATACTTGATCCTGTCCCCCATATGCATTCTCTTACTTGGTACTTGGTACTTGGTACTTGGTACTTGGTACTTGGTACTTCCCCTCTTATGGGGAAGAAGAGGCAGGTTCCATTCCAGTGAGATTAGATCTTGGAATTGTCTCCAGTCTAATTTTTCTACAAGACAAAAATCTTAATCTTTACCTCCAGTTGATTTTTAACTTTTATTTTTACTTGGTTTCTGTATAAACTGGAAACCTCTAGTCCTAAGGAGACAAGATTTACAGAATCATGCTTGGCATGTGTATATCTGGGTGTGGATCTGTTAGTCGAGTAACTTGAAATCATAGATTAATTTGAACCCACAATGATGGAGGCATGTTTCAAGGATATGAAGCTCCTATGATTTTTGTGAAAGCAAGTGAGCAATTTAGAAAAGACCTTATTAAAATTCCCACTTGTAGAAAGGATGGTAATTGGAGCTCGACTCTTATTAAATAGTATAGAGTCCACATGGGAACTCAATTACAAATCCATAGGAAACCAGATTTTGTTCATTTTGCTACTCACAAAATGACCTGGTTTGTAAGGGATTGTATTAAATGCATGAAAACACCTGTTAATACATCCATCAATGGATTTTGGGTTAAAGAGCAAATAAAACCCTAATGTTACTCAGAACAATACACATGGGTAATTTATCAGGAAAGCTGTCAATTAGGCATTGATGCCTAATCAGGGGTAGCCTGACGAGGGTTTATGTGTGCACGTTTGTGTTTGAAGGCAGGCAGGTGAGCAGCTCCAAATACACAGACCAATGGGTGCCGTGAGGCGGTCTGGTGGCATTGCCCTGCTCCAAGGTGCTGTCCCATGCCGTCTTCCTGCTCTTATGAGTTTCACTCCCTAAACTCTTTTTTGCACTTTACAGCAATTATCAGTGTGGTTCTGCACTGGAGTGTGGCACAGAACCGTAGCATAATTTCCTGGGAGAAGCATCAACTCCCTTTGTATTTTCAAGTGTGCGAATATGATTTCAGTGGCTACACTGAGAGACACAAAGCCTTGCAAGAATGTCAAGGACCTTTAGGGTAATTTAAAAAACTCCTCAGTCTCTAAAAGTATGCCATGTATTTTTAAATTCCTGGAGTCTTTCTAGTTGTCCAGCGCACATAAAAACATAAATTTCCTAACTGACATGTGAAAGATGGTTAGGTTTCCTGCTTTCTGTGAATCTCTGTGAGATATGCCTGACCAACAGAGGGCAATATATTCATAGAAGCAATAGATTCTGGTCCAAAGCTTTTGGAAATCACAGAGTTTGAGCTTAGTACGACACTGGTCAAACCTGTAACACTCGATATTAATCTCACTTGAGATAGTGGCTAAGACTCCTAATAATAACTATCAGAGACAGAAGCAGGTCACAGTTCGAGCTCTATTAGAAAGTAAACAATGGGAAATGTGGAAGTGACAGATTTAATTAAAACTGTTTAATGATAGAAGTACCGTCTTCAAATGGAGCTTGTTCATGAGTAACTGCAGGGGTTTAAGACACGGGTCATTGGAAAAGGTAATAGCAATCTAGAGGCAGCAAACTTCTCTTTTAATTAACTGTAATTTTCTTCAGACTTTCCAGACTCATTTTCTTCTCCTTTTTGAAAGAAGTTGCTTTATTCTTCTAATAATTTTTTTGAGTTGAAAATTCCAAAATTGCTAAAATTAGGCTTTGCAATAAAAGCTGATGGTAAATTTTTATTTTGAGTACACTTTTAATACTTTAATGGAATTTGTGACATTGATTTGACAAGATATTTTTGAACAAAAGTTCTTTAGAAAGTAACATTTCAATCAACGCAAAATTATTCTGTTTTATCAGTTCTTGTCACACTGCTTAGTGAAATGTCTAAAACATAATTTGAGATGGATGTTTGAAGCTTTTTCAAACCATCTCTCCCTGTTTTCTTCTGTCCCTTTGAAGCAGCCTCAGGCACTCGAACTTGCACCGTCCTGGGTCTTAAAGGCAACTGAATTGCTTATACAGGAAAACATTTTTTCTTGTGGGCACCAGACTTCTACCCAGGTTACTCTTTAAGTGCTTATCACTTCTGTGATACTGAAATCCTACTGGCGACCCATAGAGGAGCCAGAATGTGATTGCTCAGATCTATCTTCCTTTTCTGATTCAAAGGTCCTAAGTCCTAGATGCAGCTTTAAACACTGATGAGAAGTGTCTTCTCTTTCTTCACAGGCTCTCTTGTCCATGCATTGGAGAAGCTGCTTTCTAAAGCCGCCATGCAAGCAAGGTGTTCCGGAGGACCTCCTTTCCAGTGGAGTTTGTGGCTTTATCTGAGGCACTAGGGCTAGAGCCAGTACCCCAGGAGGTGGGGAGGCTCAGGAAAAGCACATGAGCTGCTCCTGGTCCTCCTCCACTTGTGTCAAAAATGACAGTGAGAACTCCAGGAGGACATGCCGGAGCAATAAGCTGCACAGACGTTTGAGCAACTTGGAGGCCATTTCGGTGAAAAAAGCTGGAGATTGGGCTTTGAACATGAATTCCCAGTGCTCCTGTGCTCAGGGTCGTGGAAGGAGGCAGCTGTGGTGAAGAAAGCTGTTTTGAAATCGACATCCTAGGAAAAACAGGTTCCTTCTATTTCTTTAAGGAAAGCAAAGACTCAGTTCTGGAAAGTAATGAAAACTGGAACCAGTAAGGAGGACTTTAATACAAAACCAGAATAGATGTTATTGTGAACTGCCTTTGAGATTATCTCTACATGATAGAATGGGCTATATTTATAAAATGTAAATTTAATGCATCCTGGATGCATTGTGTGACTGAATAGAACTCTAGTATAATTAAAAGTATGATTAATAATGCCAAAATACTTGTGTGTAATTTCTAAGTGCTTTGAATTGTATCAGGACATCAAAGAATAATGTTTGGATTTTTAATCTAATGGCATTTTTCGAATAATGTAATCAATTTAAAGTTGCACCCCATATAGCTTCTGGCTATTTTATTATCGCCTTTTAGTCTTGGAGGACAAGTGATACTTCTTATTCTCAAATTTTCAGTAATTTCAATTTCTAGTAATCTGTGAGATAGCCCTTTACATTTTGTTGTATTTAGCATCCATGCTTTGTCCATTTTTATTCTAGGAAGGAAGACACTAAAACATGAATTGGAAATAATTTTGACATACTGGAAATCCCTTTCCAGTACTTTCTTGGTGTTAAAAACTGTTGTCATCCTTTCAAATATGGAAAACCAGAGGGAATATGAATATTGCTGCAAAACACAGTGATAGAGGACAAGGTAGTCTGATGCCCACACTCTTCCATCCACTGTGCTTCCATAATTTTCAAATTGTGCTAACGTCATGGGGGAACATAACAATGTATGACAATATGTTGTTGCAATATATGAGAGACAGAAGAGAAATCTCTGCTAGATTTGGCAGGGGGGAAAGGGAGTGGAAAGAAGGGAGCATTTGCTAATTAATAAGATATTAAAAGATGATTTTGTAGTAGAGTTGAGAAATTGAATTGATCTGTATCTACTCATGATTTCTTAAGAATTTCTTGGAACTTTCCTGTTCAGCCGTGTAATGTAGTCCACAATTACATTAGCAAAGGGTAGCCATTGGACTGAGGAAGATAATCACCACAGAAGTGTGTTTAGTCTATGTTTAAGCTGGCACTACAAATGTAACCTTATTCGGAAACGTTTTATGTTTTGTTTTTTTTTCCCCTCAGTCTTGGTAGACATGGGCTGAAGGAACTAACATCACTCTTGCTTGGAGAAATGATCTTCACAGATCACTTATGCCCCTCACTAAGCTAAAACATCCCATAGGTGTCTTAGCTGGGAACCAGAGGTAAGCTTAGACCTAAAACTAGAAGAGAAATTTTTCTCTCATCCTAACCCAGCTATTGCACTTGCACTTTCATAGAGAAAGGGAAAATAAATCAGAGCTGTACAGAAGTCTGACTACCTTCAGTGTTATGGAACCTCCTTCTACCTGCATGTTATAAGCTATATGCCTTCCTTACACAACATTTGACAGCTACTGTATTCCTTATCGTAAGTATCCTGAATAGTTAGATAATACTTCTTTGGTTTTTGTATAAGATATACAAAAAAATGTGTAGATCATACACACATAAGTTCCCTCAAGCATAGACCAGATATAAAATCTTTCAATTCTCATTTTCTCCTGAAAAATCAGAATTACATTTTTGGGAATCAGAAGGA
Organism: Apaloderma vittatum; assembly: GCF_000703405.1. NCBI lineage: Eukaryota > Metazoa > Chordata > Aves > Trogoniformes > Trogonidae > Apaloderma > Apaloderma vittatum. Next base: position 24,349 of record NW_009719750.1, read on the forward strand.
CATTTTTATCAATTATTGATCACTTATGTTGAAGAAACTGCCAGTCTCTGGAATTTATTATTTCAGAAGTTTGATTGTATTTCTGAAGGTGGTAAACATTTTTTTCTTTGGTGTGAGCTTGGTGCTGTGAAAGAAATTGTGTACTTTCTTATTGCCTTTCCCAAGATAATTTATTTTACACGTGAAATTGGGCTAAGGGATACTCAACAAAAACCAATAACTATTTGAACTTACTGAAAAATTACAGTGATACACCAAAGGTACATGGGGGCATATTTTTCATTTTTTCCTCACAAGAGAAGAATCGGCAATCTCTGAATCTGAATTAGGGGCTGTCTGCAGCTATTTGTGAGTGCCACTTGAAGGTCAAAAATCCTTTCCTTGAAACATGACCGGTTTTGTTTTTGAAGATGGTTCTCATGCTGTTTCTTTGTGAGCTACGTCTCTGTACCTGTTCAATGATTTTGTTTGGTCACTTCACGGTGTGGTCAGATGCAGTGAGATGAGTTGGTCTTGCAGTATAGGGTTCCTTCCCATCTGATATTATTCAGTAGTTCTGACAGCAGAGTTCATCTTGCTGTAGAATATAGCACACAGAAGGGATTTTTTTTGAGAAGAATGCAAACTTTGTAGCCTTATTCTGATAGATGGAGGTAATGGTATACACTTTGGAGTCTGGATCTTGAGTTTAAGCTCCCTATTCACCTCCTATTATGGATTAAGCTGAGGGCCTCTGTGCTATCTTTTCCAGTTTGGACTGAAAAGTAAATTTTATTCATGTGAAATATAAGGAGACTTTTAAGTGAATTGCTGTACTGATAAACTGTCACCTCCAAGACATCAAGAATTATTAAGAATTCCACAGTGTAAGATATACTTATTATACTTATAGACTTTCCATTTGTCTGGATATCTAGGGAAATTTAGATAAGAATTATGAATTTGTATAGCCTTGTTCAAAATTCCTAATCTCTTACTGTCACATCCTGCCAAGGAGAGGAGGACAAGTGACTTAGATTTGTAATACCCCAATGGAGTGGACAACGGTGAGACAAGTCTCGAAGTCCATACACAAACATGTATTGATTTGTCACGACATATAGATCAGACTCCGATAATTGGTTTTAGTTACAAAACACATTAGGGCAGGTGATACACTGCAACTTAATGATAACCAGGAAAAGACTAGGTATACAACAAACTACAGCAAGCTCCATGTTACTTAATGATAACAAGGAAAAAGGACATACAATAACTTCTAACAGGCAGTATTAAACTTAATGATTACAGGACAGAAACCAAGTATAAACTAGGAAGGAATATGATGGCCTTGCATTACTTAGTGAGAAACCTGAAAGGGAAAGAAAGAGAAAAGGGAGAGGGAGGGGAGAGAGAGCAGAAAGAGAGACAGAGAACGTTGGTCCAAGTTCCTGCACTGGTCCCACCAACGAGGGTTCAAGGATGCTGTCATCTTTTCTTCTTCTCCTCCTGCACTTTTCTTCTTGGTGTTTTTTTTTCAGTCTACATACTTCTCTTCTTTTTCTGTCTGCTTTCTTCTGTCTCTCGCTTCTGCTACTTAACGTCCCTCATTTATACACACTTTTCTGCAGTATGTCAGGTAGGAGATCAAAGCACTTAATTGTTTTCCGTAATCCTCATTAGCATATGTGATTGCCCTAGCTCCTTGGGTGAAGTGCTCTGAGACAAGGCCATCCTGCCTCCGCAAGACTCCTGATCTCACTATCAGATCATCTCTACCACATTCTATTAGTTTGCCACACAGGACGAGAAACTGGTCTTGTTTCTGACCAAGCTGGAGGTTTGTAAAATGACAAGAAATGTTTAAGGCAAACATTCATGCATCTGTCCACTGCACTTCAGAGTGCACATCTCTAACCATCCAGCAAGAGGCTTCAGTAAGAACTAAATCAGAAATATGTACCACATGTTGAAAATTTAGGGCTGGATCTGAACTTGTGGCACAGCTCTCTTTTAACCACATCCCGGCCTGTCAAATCAAGAACAAAAACAGATGTTTACTTTCTAGGCTGAGAGAGTATGCTAATGTTTAGTATGAAAAAAACCTATTTTTTGGCTGTTTGTTAGAAATAGCAATGTTGCAAAGAAAGGTGTCTCATGAAAACATCCACAACAATCCTTGGTGGATCAATAAAAAATAAATTACCCAATGAGTAAAAAAAGGGTTCTTAAAAAAATCCCAAACCTCTCTGCAACCATTGCTATTTCCCATTGAGACTGTTTTTGTTCTTTCTAAGACCTGCAAGGTTACAAGTGTGTAAATATATCATGTATTGAAAGGGTTAATGGATTTTATCTACTTCTTTTGCACTCACAGGAAAACTACTTAGGTCGATTTCCTGTAACAGAGAGAGCTGTATCACAACATGAAACACTCAGCTGACAGTTATATGGCAAGAAATGGAAGGAGCAGTGCTGTGAGAGTGTGCTTCAAAGAGAATAATGTGGGCGGGGAATTTTTACAAGCTACGCATAAGTTCAGAAATTTCTGAAGAAGTCAGTCTTCAATCAATGGTCTTTCTTTCTGTAAAGTACATGGGATTTTGTGCTTTTTTAGTGGTGAATATTTCCTTCCCAGAATCCCCTTAATGACAACATTGGTTGTTACTACAGAGACATGTGATTAAAAAAAGAAAAAAAAAGACTGTCTGCTAATACAGTAATAAGTATCTTTGTGTTGCACAGAGAGATGCTGAATGAAAAATAACATGTTTGGATATCTTCTACATGGTTGTCTGCTCCTAGAAAACTCAATAACTTTATAAATATGCTAAACATATTTTAAGCATGGTTACACAATTACATTTTCTTTTTAAATGTCAATAAGGTTTATTAACAGATGTCAGTAATGTTTATTAGTAACAGCAGTGGCAGTAACATTAGTGACAACAGCTAATGGTTTAATTCATAACTAATTTACTGAATTAACAGTAACTAATATTTCCCATTAATTATAAGCACTCTCCAATAAATGTATGGGTAGGTAAAGCAAAAGCAACACATAAATAAAACAAGTGGAGAGGGCAGGTTTCAGTGAGGTAACACACCTCTGAGAAAGGACTTCAGGTGGGACAGTGTCACAGTTAAAAATAAGTTGTAGCTGGGAGAAGAAAGTCATTGAGTAGGGAAGATCTCACCATAAGCGGTATCACTACAATTATACTTCTATTTGGCTTTTTAGAAAAAAGGAAAAATTGAGCCTACTGTTTTTCAGGTTAACACCCTGAAAACTAGTAGCTTCAGGGAAGGCTATATATGATGGTGTTGCAGTACCATGAGGAGCCCTAGGACTCCTACTCACAACTTTCTGTAAGTGACAGTAAGACAACTAGAATAATCATGCCTCGAGGGTCTGACAGCATGTGTTACCAGCACCAGCTTGTCTTGAGAATCCAACTAGTGATTATGTGCCTAAAAATCGCGTTAGTAAGTCACATCTAACAGAGCCTTCAAAGGAGAGCCTGTGGTCTTCAATGGGGCCAGCAGTTTTACTCTGAGTCACAGCCTCAACTGATTTCTACTCCATTAGAGGGAGGAATAAAAGAATAGATCTGTCTTATTCAAAGGAGAGCAACTCAGTCCTACACTGAGAAAAAGTTACAGCTGCATTTCATAGAATCATCATAGAATCATAGAATGGCATAGGCTGGAAGGGACCTTAGAGATCATCTAGTCCAACCTCCCTGTTTTGGGCAAGGACACCACCTCTCGACTAGACCTTTGTTTTTGTAAGTGTGTGCTCTGTTTTTAAAGGACATGGTAGCACTGGGGTCTGAATACCCTGTGCTTTCGTTCAGGTGAGGATCTCTTCCTCACATGGCCAGTCCTGTTGTTGGGTAAATAAGATTACACTTGTGTCTGTTGACTGTAGGATCTGGACCATCTCTTCCTCCTACATTTTTGGAACTGGAGAAAACCAAAGAAATACACCTCACACCAGAAAAGGAAGTACCATTATACCTAGTAAAACTTGCTAACAGTGGGACAATGCAGAAGAGTATATCTATATCCATACAGGTCTTGGTTTTCTATATGATCTGTTATACTTTCAGGCTAGCTCATCAGCCTGAGCGTGGCTAGCACTGGCACGCACGGTTTCTCCCCAAAAACTGACGCTGGAGGTGAGATTCAGCAGGTGTGATGCAGTTGGAGGTCTGGGCTAATCAGTGGCTGCTTCCAGTAGCTGGCAGGCTGTGGGTAAGTATTTGGACTCAGGAGAGTCTCTGGCACAAAGGTGTGGGTGGAAAGCACCTCGGGGCACATCCCTGCTAAAATGCAAGGCCCAAGGAACCAGAGAAAGTCTCACTTTAGCAAAATCTCCATATATCTCTGCATAGCAGGGAATGTGAAAACCCTCTGTGACTTTCTGCTGCCCTCCAGAGCTGCTGGAATTTTTGCTAAGGCATCCTAGAAGTCTTAGTTTAATCTGGGGCAGTTTCATCCCGAGACTGTCCTAGTGGGAGGGAAGTGGGCCACCAGCCTCCATGATTGGAGTTCACAGTGGAGATATGAGCTGGCAGAAAACCAAGGGGAATGCGGCTTGGTATTTAGTGGAATTCTTTTGAAAAGAAATGCTTCCACGAGGATTACAGTCATTGTAAAATTGCACTATGTTGCAGGATCATTTACCAATTCCATGTCATGCTTTCAAGTGCAAGGACCTGAAGTCAGAAGCAAAATACTAGCACATTGATTTAGAAGTGGTAAACCAGGTTTTCCTGTTCCTTCACATGTTCTGCATTTCAGGAATATGTTTTCAATGTGTTTGTGTGCAACTGTGAGGGCTTGCAAGCTTTCCTGAGTGAAAACTGGAAGTGTGGTGTTACTGCAGAATTCTGCACAGCTTCATTCTTTCAGCTTGTTCTTCCTTTCCCTGCATTCTCCTATCCTGCAGCAAGAATTGATGGTGGAGTAGAACAAGGAAGATTTAGTATCAGCCAAAACATTTTCCTCTGTCAGTTTACCTTTATGCAGTAGCTGACAACTAAGCACAAAGTGAAACTTAGGGAAATATTCCCTTCTAAGAATTTTAAACATCAAACAACCATGTGATGTATATTTGATGCTTACAAAGAGAAAAATTGCTGTGGATAACAAGTCATGTTATGGAAGAAACCATTTTAGAATGACACTTTCTTGTCTTAGAAGATCTCAAGCTACAAAATTTATCTGAAAAGTTGAAAGGCCAGTTCATATTTTTACAGTTCTTTTCACTGCACACAACACCACCCATCTGGCTAGAAAGTTTGCAGTCACAGCAATGCTGTTGAGATGAAAAGGGGTGACCTAGTCGGAGGAGATGAGACAGACCAGTACCTGTAAAACCCTCAATCTGAGGGAAGATAATTTGGGATAAGGAAGCTGGTTGTAAATAACAGCCTATTTCTTCAAGTACTTTTGCTATAAAGATGTAGCTCAGTCTGCTGTTGGAGGTTCAAATGAGATTGTTACAAGTGTGTACGTGCATATGGATATATCACAGAATCATAGAATGGCGTATCCCTCCCCTTTCCACCCCAGCCCCTGGCAGTGTTTGGAGTAAGCCACCAGTGTATGCCATATGGGCACTTCTCAGAATACTAAACATCTCTATGAATTATTTTTGGGGAAAGACAAGACAATATCAGCTGGAAGATCAGGAGATTTTAAATTAATTTATGATTCAACAAGACATACATGGTTACACCACACACATACACACTCTTATTTCCTGACTCCTTACAACTCCAAGGACTCCCTTCTATAGTATGTAACTACACTCTACCATAAAATAAAAACCTCCAGGTATCAAATATTACCTCTTTCTCTGAAATTTCATCTTTTGAAAGAGGAGCATTTATAAAGCAGAGCCCACAACTAACAACAAGAAATGTATCTAGTGTTTTCATATCCACCACGTGTACCATATCGTCTTTTCCAAAAGAAATAGCTTAATATGCAAAACTTTTAATTTCTGAAGTGACTCATGAAATGCAGGCTCTGTTTATGCTTTCTTCACCGTCTTGACAAAGAACGCCAAACCACTGAACATTAGGAAGCATTCCTATTTCATTTCTTAGAAGTTTTTGCTGTTCCCCTTTCTAACGAAGGCTGCCGTTATAGTTGTATGTCAAGAATGATTCATATAACACAAGTTTACATATGCCTTACTTTGTGTACTTTCACTTATTCATAAACTTACATACATTCTTTTTTTAGATTTTATTTAATTCATGTATAAAGATGTGTGTTCGTTTACTTACAGAAACACCAGTTATCATATTGTGTAGAATTTTGTGCATAACATTTGTTGCCTGGGCACTTGGGTGCTTTTCATTAGAAAAAACCCAGACATTCAAAAAAAGAACTGTAAAAACCATCTGGTCAAGGTACAAGTGCTAGGCCATCTCATTTAAACTGTATTTCTTTACCTTAAAGAGTTAGGCTAGATGATCCTTGAGGTCCCTTCCAACCTTGTATTCTATGCATCTATGAATGAATGTATTTTTATCTCCTGTATGGCATACTACAAGTGGATGGCTTTGTCTTATGCTTACCGCTGACCTAATTTTACTCATTTTGGTGACTGAGAGTCGTATTTTTAGTAATTTATTTGCCCTGCTGCTGCAGGTGGTGATGTACGAGATCTTCAGATGTTTCCAAGTACAGGCTACTGGATTATTGAAAATCCCAATAAGAGATGCCAGGTATAGGGCAGGGCATAACTATTTCATTTGAAAACTAGATCTGAGAAGGTTTCAATGCATGGGAAGGATCAGTCCTTGCTCCAGACTTGCTGCATGTGCAGGTGAACAACTCTGTTGGCAGAATAATTTTTTTTCCAGGGAAAATTGTTTTAAGGGACTTGGGTCTTTCTACAGAAGGAGGAGAATTCTGAAGTCTCTTTGGGCTTGAATACAAGCAAGTTTAGACCTTTAACAGGGAATTCATCTCATTTAAGATGGACTTCCATGGCATGGACATCTGTGTCTGTGTTAGTTATCCTGGATTCTTTGTAAGGTCAGTAGGTGGGAAGTAACATATTTCTTCACACACAGTTCATCCAGACTATTTTAGATTTCTTCTTTAGATGGGGGTGATTTGTACCCTCAAAGACCTATTTATCTCTGTGACTATATAGAAAATCTATACTTTTATCTCAGATGCTGAGATCTACTTCTGCTAAACACTACATTTTTTTCTGGTATATCCTATTCATAGAGCCCAGGCCAAGACAAAGGTTAACCAGAAAAGCACAATGAAGCGCATAAACCTCAGCATTCTCCTCAAGCAGGGGGCTATATAGCTATGGTGATTCAGATCACATAGCAGCATTAGCAACCGAAACAAAATTGAGAAGCTTTTGTGGAGTTATTCTACAAGATTTAGGGTGTGTATTTACTTTACAAAATTGCCGTTTCAGTTTTTATTTGGCTTTGTTTTTAGCATATGATATCTCAGATAAATACTTGAATTTACCATGACATAATCTGAATACGCCTATAGGATTCTGTGATTAAAAAATAAAAATCTCAGGGGAAAATGTCTGAAGTTTAAACATCAAAGCTACTAAACAGAATTTATCAATTTGCAGGTTTTTTTCACAACCGGTTTAAGTACATCATCTGACTAAACATACCTTTAACGATCTCTATTTGCCAAAGACTGTAAACAAGGAGAAATGCTGGGCATCCTCTGACAATGTGAGGGCATTCTTGGCAAGCAGTGATTATAGCTAACTGATGAGTTTCTTGTTTATGGAGTGCAACATAAGAAAATTTATCTTGATCTAAACATCAAAGCTTTCTGTGGATATTTATATGCAGAACTCCGGATTTTGATAACCGTATCTGAGTTTTTAAAGGCTTATCATATTCAGATGATCAGTTTTGTTTAATGTTAGGGGACTGGATTTACTGCCTGCTTGTCCACTCCCCTGATCTAGCAAAACCACGGAGTTAAAAGGGCTGATAGGGAAGGAATCTAGTCACTGCTTGGCAGAAGTGCACTTTATACACTCTTATTTAGATGTGCATTTAGATGCACACCTGCTCTAATGTTGCATTCCTATCTCCTGGTAAATAGGTAAGGTGAATGTTTTTGGTTTAGGATTCAACCCAAGGAAGGTGTCACTTGAACAGCGTTCCATGGACATCAGCTTCAGCAACATTGCAAATCGCTTTATCACACAAGATTTCGGCCACCTGGATGTTTCTGCTATGGCAGCAAATGATGTTCTTGTGGCAGAACTGATTTAACTTGTGAACCCATTGATAATTGATTTGAATGTCTGCATGAACACATTTGTATTAATTTGAGTTCAGGGAATACTTGTTCTTACATCCTGTAGACTAGAGTTTCCCCATACACTGGGCTCAGAGCACTGTGCTATGAAAGGAGGTGCTTTACCTGAATGCCACAGCATTGCACTCTCCTGAAAAATTCTGCTGCTCCCCTATTTCAAACAGGAAATGCCACTTAATTTGTCAGATTTTTCAAAACAGGACTGTGTTTTAACCACAACATTTGCAATGTGAAACAAGATTACTATATTCTGACTGACTTCTGAGACAGGCACATGCACATGCACAAGGAAAAAAAAAGTTTTTTTTTTTTTGAAAAAAAGGTCTTGTATTTCAGCAAAGCTTGGGGAGTGGAGTAACCTGTGTTTGCTTGGTGCAGTGAGAGTGTTTTGCATTTGAGCTTGGTGAAAATGAAAGATGTTTCATTCCAGTCAGTTATGTCATGGCTTTACTGAAAATTTCCTCCTGGGGAGTAGGGTTCTAGGTAATTTAATTTGTCAATTAAATACCAAACAAAGGTAAAATACTTCATTTAAGACCACAACAATAAAAATTTCTGGATAGTGGACAGGCTCCCACTGAATTTTTAAAAGCAGTGCAAGTGTTCCAGAGTTCTCAGTTGCAGCAAATTTGCTTATAAAATAAAGCTAAATAGAAGCAAATTCTGTAATATCATCTGGAATATATAATTAGAGGGAACATTGGTGGAGTAGGAAGACAATTTTCTTTTAGGATCTAATGCGGTATGAGCAACAACTAATTGCTACCTCATTAGTTGAATGGGTTCTTAAATATAGTTGATTATTCAAACACATATTAACTTATGTCTTGTGTTCTTAATAGCAGAGCATATAGGGCATGAGCCATAGAAATAGCAACTGTTTATTTTATTTGACTATTATGTAAAATTAATAAAGATTCACTAGAGAGAATTAATAAATTTATTCATGCTGGTTCCACATATATATTCTAATGTATCTGTGGAAGACTTGCACTTGCTTAGTGTGAATTAATGCCAGTGAAAGCTGGATCCAATACACAAAGACAGAAAATCCAAACTATTTCTAAGAATAAAGACAAATATATCGTATACATACTTTGCAAGATATATGTACTTTCACAGAGACATTGTGAAAATATACTCTTAAATTCAGTAGAAAGTCTTGTGTAACTTCTTTGTTTCTTGCATGCAACTATTACTTATTTTTGATTAGTCAATGATTCAATAGCTCTATAAATGATTTGGAAGCAGATTTCTCTATTTGAAGCAGAAAATCTTATGCGTTTATTTTTTTTTTTCGGTGTACATTAAACTTGATGATCATGTAATATCTTTCATTCAAAACTGAAAATCGGGTCCCAGAATAACAAGCCATTCTGAGTCACAAGGGTATGGAGTCTTACACAAATGTCCCTTCTCCACGTATCTGTTCAAGAAATGAATCTGATTTTTGCCGTGGCCTGGAGTCATTTTAAGCTGAAAATCTCAAACCTGTAATTGTAGGGTTTGTTTGCTATATCTCTTGGGAACATTACAAGGAAAATCTAAAACTTCTCTCACTTTTACATCTTTCATCCTGAAACTTCATGTAGTCACATGAAATTACTCAGGGTTCTTACCAAAATCACAGGGGAGAGATGAGCTCCCAAACTTGTCTCCTGCTCTCACAGAGGACAAAGTGATTCCTTTCCTTCATTTCTGCTGGGGCTATAGGCCCATGATATTTCACTGTTGACTTAGGGTGTTCAAAACGATATTGGTCTAAATGCATACTGTGGTGCTGTGGGAAGTGTGATGTGCAATACAAGAAATTGTCTTTTGGATAATGTCACATTCTACTTCAAGCAGGATTCGTGTTTCTAGCCTATCTGCTCCCGCTGGGTTCCCATGAGTGTTCACAGCGGTTTAGCCAAAGCAGTTTTTAAAGCATACCTCTTACTACTCACTAGGCAGTTTTTTATGCAGGCAAATTGCAAAGCATGACCAGAGACCTAAACCTTCAGTATTTCCTGGCAGAACAGAAGCGTGAATGGTTCTGCACACAGACGTGGGAACCGATTGGTTCAGTGTGTCAGAGGTGAGTGGAGGTGAGTGCATCTGTTCTTTTTCTGTGAAGCATTGAGCATAGTGAAAGTAATAATACTTGCTTGACCGTGTTCTCATGACTTTTTTTTATTAGTTCATTTTGAATTCCTCAAATACACTTCAAATTCTTTTGTTCCAGGAGCATGTCCAGCTAAAATATGAGATGTCTCAGCCACACTTTGTTCATTCAGTAGTCCTCAACATGATGTTACTTGTTTGTGGCCTACACCTCACTTTCATTGCTAGTACCCTGGCATAATCTTTGATAAATGCTGTAATGAGCTTTGGAAACTTTTCTCTAATCATACAAACACTAATAACAGTGCTTGACTTCGTGCGAAGACTAATTCCAGCAAAACTGGACTACTGAAAAGTTTTAAATGGAGAATATCTGTTTGCAGGACTGGAACCTGAATTTCTGCAGGATTAATGGAAATCAAGTTTGCCACCAGGCTACCGACAACAATTTAAAAAGAATTATTAATTTGGTATATATTTACAAACGAATGCACTCTTTGCTTTTATGGCAATCTTAAGAGTTATGATGAAGCAACATGCCTTACACAGAGGGGAATTTTAATTAAGATATTAACAGAAATAACTGCAAATGAGGGCTGTGACTTAAAGAGCAACATAAGTTTAGTGCTCTTACACCCAAAGTGTCTGGAGCCTAACGTCTTTGGTATTGGCTAGGGCAGGCTGGATGACTGCTGTGATTCATCCTGGCAATTCTCAGTTGATTTTGTACATTGAATGGGGATTCCCACTGAACAAGGGTAATTCTAAAAGAGTGCTTGTGAGTGAATTTCTGCATTTCAGCATATTTCTGGTCTCAGCCTAGTTATGCAGATACCCTTAATGTTCAGCCTTGAGTCAGTCCCTTGGGCCCAGTTCCTCCATCCTTATTCTTTTGCTAATGAGCATTTTTGAAAGAAGTCCAGTGCTTCCTTCAGTACAGCCTGTTCCCTCCTCCATCAGCTTTTTCATCTTTCAGGACAAAAAATAATAGTCCTCTGTTGGATTTAATGGGCAGAGATACCACTTACATGTAATCCTTCTGGAAAAGAAGGGTAAAATGCAATAGAGATAAACATCAGGATATGCCTTGCAAGTCAAGTTTCTGGTGTATTTAGCAACCTGAGTATTTCTTTAAATCCTCCTACTTCATGAACAATACAGAACAATTAAAGAATATTCAGAAATGAACAGCAAGAGTGGTCCACCTCTTAGAACATTTGACTTATGAAGAAAACTTAAAAGACCTGGAGTTATTTAGTCAATGAAGGAAAAGATGGTGGTAGTAGTTGGTCAGTCTTGAAAACCAGAAGAGACTAATGGGAAAGAAAGAAATAATCTGTTCTGTTTACTTGATAGACAGTACAAGAAATAATAAACTCTGAAAAGAAAAAGATTGAGGTGAACTGTTAGAATTAAAAAACCCCACACAAACCCCAAATATTTTCCAGCAGGGTATGTACCTTGGGCATACACCTTATATAAACCATTACTGGAGATTTTTAAGGACAGCCATTAGGAATAATATAGCTGCAATTCTACAGCCTTTGAGGCTGGAAAATGGGCTAGATGGCATCTTTAATTCTGCTGCTCTCCTAGTTTCTATGGCTTCGTAATACCGATTTTGACAGAGAAATCAGAAGTTGCTGCCTACAGAAGTACTAATCTTGAATTCAAGAGCTGTCTTTTGTGCTTCCTGTGAATGCCTCTTCAGTTAGGAATGACTGTGTTTCTGTCTTGCTCTAGTTAGGAGCAGTCATGCCAACACTTAGTTTATACATATGTACCAATAAAACCACGATCCAGTAACTTAGCACAGCCGTATTCATTCTGACTCACCATTCCCATTTCCAGGGCCTTGAGCACACTAATAAGCCATAAGGACCCTGACTAGCCTCACCTGGGACCTCCACACACACCTATGGGGTCAGGGGCACTATATAAGCTCCTATGTAAGCTGGGCTGTGATGGGGGAATGTTGAGCCTCGGTTTAGGACTTGATTCTGGCTGTGACCTGTGCAATGACTACCCTCCCTGATTCCAGGCCTCCTGCCTCTTCTCCACAAGGTTGTGTTACAGTCTGTTTTCTTGGTTGGAGCTGCCCTTCTGGCTCTGACCTGCTCAGGTACTGTCAGGCTAGACCTTGGCTGAACCTGCACTTCTGCAAGGTGTGAGGATGGACCTCGCTGGGAGGAGAGGCTTCTGTCTAGGCCTGAGGTTGCTCGTGGGCCCAACTATCCCTGCCCAAGGCCGTGCCTCCACCCCCAGGGGCTGTCAACCTTTTCCCCAGCGGTGCCCGTCTTTAGCTCCCCATAGCCTTGCCTGGCCATGGGCTGAGCTGAGCTGGGCCCACCTGCAGGTTTCTGTCCCATCCCTAGGGAGATGGCTGGGGCTGCCCCATGCCCCCAGTTGCCTTGGTCCCAGCTAGGATGGGCCCTGGGGAGCCCCTGGCCCAGGCTGACCCTTTTCTGTGTCTGTTCACCGATATTCACCTGGAAACTTGAAGGATGGAAAGGACAAGGTGATAGGACATGGGGAAATGGTTGAAGCTAGAGCAGGGTAGGTTTAGATTACATGTTAAGAAGAAATTTTTTACTGTGAGAGTGGTGAGGCACTGGCACAGGTTGCCCAGAGAAGCTGTGGATGGCCCCTCCCTTGCAGTGTCCAAGGCCAGGCTGGATGGGTCTTTGAGCAACCTGATCCAGTGGGAGGTGTCCCTGCCCATGGCAGGGGCTAGGACTAGGTGGTCTTTAAGGTCCTTTTCAACTCAAGCTATTCTATGATCCTATGATTCTATGACAACCTGGGGTAAATTATGTGCTGTGGAAGGAGATTTTCACTTTTTTTAAAAATTATTTTTTAGCACAGTTACTGTGGATGACTGTCAGGACAGCAGTAACTTCTGTTTTGATGAGCAACACTCAAGTATAATTTTGATTTGTCTGTTCCAAGTACGAACCTCTCAAGTGCTATTTTTACAATTCTTGTTTTGATAATATTAATTTGGTCTTTCATTTATGCCATGCCTATCATCAGGGTCCTGAAATATTTCACAGAATGAAAGGGGCAAAAAGGGCCAGATAGAATAATATACATAAAACCCACATTAACAGGGAAGATATATTTTAGATTATAAATTTCCCAATCATGTCAGACATTTTAAAAAAAGCCTTTTTTTTTTTTCTTCTACAAATGACATCAGCTTGGAAATAACCTACAACTTCTCTGGATATAAGAGGTTAGCACACACTCCTGATAGTAGTATTAATCAGACTTTTCACTTCTGTTATGTATACCCTTGGTAGTACAGACAAAGTGAAAAACTTTGAACTACAAGACAAAAATCAGGTTGTGTATATAAGGAAGAGACTTTAAATTCTAATTTAAAATCATATTCATTAAATTCATGAGGGGAAAAAAGAAAAACTGCAGACCACAAATTCAGAAATGTCCTTGTATTGTGAATTTTACTCAACCTTCTTTAACCTGGAAATACATGCCTAGTATTTTTTTGAATCTGGTTGTTGCTGAAATTAAATGATGAATGCCACCATCTGGTAAACATGCAATACTTATACAGTATTTACATATTTTTAAAAGCCTTGGAGAAAGTGAGAACAGAAAATCTAAAAACCCCCCAACACTATCTATACTTAAATGTTCCCTTCCCCTCATCAGTCTTGGAAAATATTACTTGAGTTGTTTTCCTCCTCTTTATAAATTTTTTTTTTGCACTTTCAAGCCCCTGACTGGAAAAGAAACTGCATACTCACGTGAACTGAAGAAATAAATTGGAGCTTTACTAGTTATACTTCAAAGAATGAGGAAACAATGGAAAAGCTAGGGAAAAATTTCATACTTATGGGATTTCCAAGCAAAGCTATATCAATATTTATCAAGAAAGACACTGGGAATATTTGGATTTTTAGGTATATTTTAAAGCCAAACTACTTATTAGCAGATTCCCACCTCCAGAGAAATATGGCATCTTGTATTAAACTGTTCATTTGCAATCCGTTTATAGTAATAGGTTGTAGACTTCTTTTAATACTGCTGAAGGAATGAAATTACAAAATCCTATAATAATGCAGTTCAGCAGTGGAAGATATCTTCAAGAAAATTACACTGAGGAACAGCAATAGAAAAATCAAAGTTCTGGAGAATGACGAAATATATTAGCTTTTACCAAGTATGTCTGCCTGACAGAGAAAGCTGGTTGCTCTGCATAAGACTGACTTGACTTAATTTGTTAATGTGGAGTTTTTCTACGAATAATAAAGATAGGCCATATCAGTTGTTGATTCAGTCTTACTTTCTTACTGACCTATTCTAAGAAGAAATTAATTACCCTCTGTGACTGTCACCACTGGCTGTAGAAGTCTAGATGATTGGTTTAGTCTAGGAATATAGGCTTTCTTGGCTGTAGACTTTCTTAATAGGGCTAATGGACACGCATGTTCTGAATTCCTTTCTGCAGGAGAAAATTTTAGGTTTCTGGTCTGAATTATTCTGCAAATATTGCTGTTTTGCTACCTACAAATGCTCACTGGGGTCTGGGACAACTGTTTCTGAATATTTTTTTTATTTCCATAGCTTCCCTATTGTTTTATGAAAATAAAATGAAAGTCTTACTGGTGGTTTCCATTTGGCAGCTTGGGTAAGATGACAGGACATGCTGAGTGCCTGGTGTTGTAAAAGTGGACAGTCATACTGCACAAACGATAACCGTGCTTCTTCAGTAACACTTTGCTGAAGGAGATACATGAAGGTCTCTGGCATCTGCAAAGTGAACTCTCAGTGCTTCCATTGGGGATTTCCAAATACCTTGCCTCTCATGACATGGTGTGAGAGCTAGCATCCAGACCTAGTAGCCACACATTCAAGTAGTTGTTAGTTTTGGGCTAAAATAGAAGGCTATCACTATTTGGTGCTGTGGTGATGTTGGTGAAGCAGGCAGTTGACAGTAGTCTCCTTTACATGCTGCTGGGGTGTCAGAAAATTCCTATTCGACAGTGAAGGATTTGGGATTCTACCAACCCCTTTTATAGCAGCCTCATTGAGTTAAAAGCTCTTATAGCAATCTCTGCTGAGTTTATACTAAGTTATTTCCTTTTCACTCTGTATAGTCACTCTTCCATGCCTTCCTTTGGTTTTCTGCTAAGCTCAGCAGCCTTTGCTGGACCTACACCCCAGCTACACAACTTTCCAAATAATTCCTCCTTCTCCCACTGGTATTCTACAAATTACAAGTAGCTGCTCCATTTCTCCCTAGCCATTCCCAGGTGAATCTGTAATTCTATGAATTCTGTGTCCTGCATCCCTAATATTCAGTATTCCTCTATTCTCTATAACCAAAGGATCTGTTGTTTTTTTTCTCTATCTTGAAATCACCAGTGTTTTTCATCTATATACATTACTGATAACTGTGCAAATGCAATTAGCCAAATTGCTTTAAAAACTTTTTGAACTTAAAAGTCCCCTGCAGAACTGCATGTGTGTTCACAACTCTGCTCCATACACCGCAGAAGAATAATTGAGGGTGGAAGGGGCTCTGATTAAAGATTTTGGGAGATAACGAAGTCCTGTACCAAAGTATCGTACCACAGATTGGCCCGCGGATTGTCCATGGAACATAATTTCTGCAAAAGCAGAAGCTCCTCCTTCTTGCCCGTCAAAGATCACTTTCCAACTCCTCTTAGCATGCTCCTTTCTACATAATATGATTTATCTTCCTCCTCCCCTTTGCAAGCTTAGCTGACACCTTTACCATCTGGCTATTAAAATAGAATTCCCTTGCTCAGGTGATTCTCTCTTGCAAGCCACTAGTATACCCCTTCCTCAGAAATTTTAAATGGATTAAATTTTGATGAGTTTTCTTACTAAGAAATTCAAGTAGAAAAATACTGCTTGTTCACAATTTAAAAATGGACCTCCCTTTTAGCAAAAATACCTTTCATGTTGATAGTTTTGTTCACTAAGTCATCGCCTCACAATTTTAATCACAAACCCTTAGTTTATTTTTGTATACAATCAGTACACCCAACATTTTGCCAGTCAGCCATCTTCCATCCAAAAATTCCCTTTTATTTTTTTTTTTTGGTAATAAGTGGCCATGAAGGTATATCAGTTGTATTCAAGCACAAGATTCAGCAGCTTAACCTGTGACAGCTAAATCCGAAATTTTGCATTCGGATTATAGGGCTTGTTTAACTTTGGAATGAGATGAATATTTCTGTTTAGTCTTGAACTGTTCTCTTCAGTGTTCAGTTATCTGTGTAGGAAGGATTTCCCCTATAGTAATTAGTAATTTGAAAAAAGAAAAAGGTGTCTGAACCACAGAAGCAACCTTTTTAATAAAATTTCATTTTAAATGTTAAACAGTCTGCACAAAAAGTGAGTAAAGACTTAATCATAAGTAAACCATCACTGAAAGGCAGCAGCTTCGTGAGCTGGATTGAAGCCAATCTACCATAAACAAGCACACCAGAAATAGGTCTGGTATATGAAAGACTATTTTTGAACTTGGCAGTCTTTTGCCTTTTTCATAAGCTGATGGAAATTCAGTCTCTAAATCAGCTTCCAATATTATTAATGCACAAAAGTTCAATTTAGCACGAAGCTACAAGCTTTCTTGTTACTCAACATAGTCATAGACATGTAAATACAAATTTGTATCTTTGATTTACCTAGTGCAATTATCTTTGGATCATGTAGTGATTATTTTCATCTGTTTAAATACACATTAACAACAGCTAAGTCTTCAGTGAAAATAAAACCACACATTTTGTTTATTGGCTGATTGATGTCTGTAGTCTTAACCCAGTGATAAGAGCTTTGAAAATTAACAATCTTGTGAGACAAAAAAGCCTAAAACTACTGAAGTGGTTTATTTGGAACTCTTATGGTTACCAGGTGTTACTGAGAAGCTGCAATTGTTAGTTTGCCCCATTCCAGAGCTGAATTAAAAAAACCCAAACAGATTCAAATTTGATGGCAATATAACTTTATAAATAATTGACTACTGCAAAGTTGTAGAAATTATTCTATATTTGTTATTCACTCAGTAACTAGATCGAATAGGATCACCCGAAATTTAAATACTAAAAATTTACTGTCTTGTGTAAAAAGGAACATACCTGCTGCAAGATCAAGTATTTCAAGCATAAAAATACTAAAATTAAGTTCTTTTGTGCATGTGTAAACTTACCACTAAACAAGACCCTTACAGATACATTCTTTGAGGTATTCTGTTTATTTTTTATTGTTCCCAGTTTATGCTTACTGAATAAGAAACTGATTAATATGTTTTATTGGTATCATGGTGTGACTCAACACAATATTTTCTCTAATTGGTCTTCCTGGAAAACAGGACACTAACTCACATGATCTTGATTATTCAGCAGTGATAAATTTATTTACTTAATGCTCCAGCTCTAGAGATATAAGAAATACTTGTTTTTAGAGAGGCTAACCTGAGACATGGGGTGATTTTAGGTGTAAAGTATCAATCCTAGATGCCTACTTCATGGTGTCTGGAGAACGCTTACTATTAGCAGTTCTCAGGCTGAAGGTATAGCTTTTCCTGACTTCAGTTTCCTCTGTGAGTGATCATCTTTGACCCCAGAGCAGAGTCTCAAGTCAAGTATTTAATGAGAAACTCGTAATTAGTAGACACCTGAGAAAATAAGTTAAAAGCTTTTCTGCTTAGATTTGAGAGCCTCTGTGGCAAAGGCAGGGATAATACGTAATTCAGTGGGACTTGTTTTACCCAGAAGGCCATCTTGTTTCCTATTTCAGTTTACACCTTCCAGTGTCAATGACAAGTGAAATCAAGGTGTTATGGACAACTGCTTTTTTTGCTGCAAATGAACGACTTGTCCCCAGAGACAACTCATACTATCTACTAAGAGAGGTAGAAATTTCTACAGCTTGTGGTAGTATAATGAGACTATTACAACAATGCATTCAGGCAGTGGTGAAAAATCAAGGTGACAGATACCACTCTAATTCACACATTTCTTAATTTTAGCATGATCAATTTTATAGCTGTCACTTAAAAAATATCCAGTTATGCATAATTTTCAAGGTCTTAAAACACAAGACAGAGAGCTAAGAAAAGGAAATTAGGCCCTACAGCAGCATGTAACTATCAGCAGGGTTACTATTCTTAAATAAGTAAATCATACTTCTGGCATTTAGGCTAAAAGGAACTGACAAAACTGACAGTCACTCTCAATGTGGACCGACACCGAAGTGGTGTTAAAACTTTTATCTGATCAGAGGTTTTCACATGTATTCTTTAGTATCAGAGAAACTTGGCCTTGGAAGTTTAATTCTCTGATAGGGAACCTGGACCATTTTAGTATCTGTTATTAATTTTGGATTTTTTCATTTTATCAATCTTAGAAAGTGTTTAATATTTCTCTAGATTTTCTTTTGTCCTGTTCCTAGGTGTGAGTTGTTTGAGGCAGAGACAATCTTTGTCTTGTGTGTATGGTACTCAGCACAATGGGATTCAGGTGATGGTACATCCTAGTACGTGGCTGCAATTCCACTAAGTGCTATTGCAATACAGATAAACACATATGTCCACTTTTCATGCTGAAAATTAGGCCTGTTCATCTGCCAATGAAGTGTGTTGGAGCCTGAAAACTAGCACTGTGTAATGTATTATACATTCAGTTTTCAATGGCCATAGCTCATCTAATTCCAGCTCATCTGCAGGATGCATTTACTCATGGCTAAAGCTTTTTTTCCCCCACTACGTCTGACTCAAATAAATTAAAAGAATTTATTCTTACCAGTCTCTCACTTAAAATAATTCAGACTGTCAGCAATAATTTTTAAACAGGCCAAGAGGGGACAGGTTTCAGTTAGAAAAAAATTCTTCACAAAAATAAGTGTGACTGGAAACATAAGTCTATAGTAGGAAAATAATTATCAGTCAGTTTCTCAGAGTACCTGAAAACTCTCACCTTCAAGTGAACTTGTTATTACATATCAAATATTTTAGGTGAATTATTCTTTAAATACTTGAAAATATCTGATATTAACCGTCTAAATATTTTTGAACAATGACTAACTTTGAAAATGCACCCCTCTGAAAATCATGTTATTTTTTTCTTCAGCATATGCAAAGAATAGTTCATCAAGTTTCAAGATTTAATTCCTATCAGAACTAATATTCCAGAGCCAGAAAGTCTGCACAAGAATTGCTTTCACTCTGATTCCTCAACTTCATGATTGTTAGATACCAAACAGTATCTGCTATATACCCATGATGTACTTGTAGCTGAAACTGGTGAGGTATGGATTGGATAGGTAGACTATGGGGTAGGTAGATCCAGAGGGGCCCTTGTCAGGCTGGGGAAATGGACTGACAGGGGCCTCATGAAGCAGGGGTGAATATGGAGACCTGGGCCAAAGACTGGGTCTTGACTGGTAAGAAAGGAGTCCAAAGGGACACAAGTTGAACATGAGTGAAAAGAGTGCAGTTAAGGATGTGGGCAACCATAACCCAGACTGTATCAGCAAAAGTGTAGTCAGCAGGTTAAGGGAAGTGATTATGATTGTCCGCACTTGAGGTGAGCTACTGTATCCAGTTTGGAAGTTCTCCTTTACAAGAAAGACATGACACCAAGCTGAGTGGTGTTGTTGATATGCTAGAGGGACGGGTTATCATCCAGAGAGATGTGGACAAGCTGGAGAAGTGGGCCCATGTGGACCTCATGAGGCTCAAAAAGGCCAAGTGCAAGATCCTGCACGTGGGTTGAGGCAGTCCCCTGTATCAATATGGGCTGAGGGATGATGTGATAAAGGGCAGCCCCATGGAAAAAGACTTGGAGGTACTGGTTGATGAAAAGTTAGGCATGAGCCAGCAATGTGTGCTCACAGTCAAGAAGACCAATTACATCCTGGGCTGCATCAAAACAAGTGTGGCCAGCAGATTGAGAGGTGATTCCACCCCTTTACTCTGCTCTGGTCAGACCCCATCGGGAATACTGCATCCAGCTCTGGAGCCCTCAACACAAGAAGGACATGGACCTGTCGGAGTGGGTCTGGAGGAGGGCCACAAAAATGATCACAGGGCTGGAGCAGCTCTTCTGTGAGGCTGGGAGAGTTGGGATGATTCAGTCAGGAGAAGGCTCCAGGGAGACCTTCTAGCAGCCTTCCAGTACTCAAGGGGAACCTATAGAAAGATGGGGGCAATCTTTTTAGCAAGGCCTGTTGAGACAGGACAAGGGGCAATGGTTTTAAACTAAAAGAGGGTAGATTTAGAATGGATATAAGGAAGAAGTTCTTTACAATGGCAAAACACTGGAACAGGTTGCCAAAACAGGTAGTAGAGGCCTCATCCCTGGAGACATTCAAGGTCAGGCTTGATGGGGCTCTGAGCAACCTGATCTAGTTAAATATGTCCCTGCTCACTGCAGAGGGGTTGAATTAGATGACCTTTAAAGGTTCCTTCCACACACATTCTATGAGTCTGTGATTCATGCTGGAGAAATCTCACTGGAGGGCAACTGAAATGATGAGTGGGCTGTAGCACACGGTGTACAAGCTGAGGCAGAGAGCTGGCTTTGTTCTGTTTGAAATGAGAAGGCTAGGGAGATGGGGGGATTTTCATTGCTGTCTTCAGCAAGAATAAGGAGGATGGAGCCAGATTCTTTATGCAGTTGAACAGCAAAGGGATGAGAGATAAAGAGCACAAAGAGCAATATGGGAAATTCCAATTAGATATTAGGATTTTTTTTTTTCTTCTGAAATCAGGGTATTCAAATACTGGAGCAGGTGTCCTAGAAGTTGTGAAATCTTCATTTTTGGAGGTGTCCATAATTCAGCTAACAAACCTGCTCTGAGTTTACCATGTTTTGAGCAGGGTGTTGGACCAGATGACCTCCAAAAGTCTCTTACAACCTATATAAAGCTGAAAAAAACCTCTTTTCCTGGGAAAGACAAACTTAATTTAAGACTCATCAATACTGTTATTTTGCTTACATCCAGTGATGATCATCTGTGGGTAGTGAGGGTTACAAAATGGTGAACATGCTTTTCTAAATAGGATAAAGCTTTTGGTCATCAAAGTGAGAAGCACTCACACACTGAACACTTCCTAGTCCAAAGCAGTCTACTGACACCACGTGTCGCAGTCACTTTTTTTTCTGGGATAGCACATCTTTGAGTCAGAGTGCTTTTTAAAAAGTGAATGAAATCTTCCAGTCCCAGGCAGCCACTTTTTTTCACTGATGGTGGAATGGAATTCTTTGATCTGAATTTTCCAGTCATGTAAGTCAGTACAGTTCCAGTGCTGGGACTGCTGTGACTGATGGTAAAGCACTCCTGTGCAGAGTCAAGGAGTTAAAATAGGTTACTGAATTTCCACCTTAACCATCTACCCCAGCTGTGTATGAGAAATTACCACAATTGCAAACTATCTGTGTCACTGGGCACCCAACAATTTTCAGTGATCCAGCAGCAACTTTCCCTAAGTGGACAGCTGAAATTTCTTTACCATGATAAAAATTCTTGGAAGGTATTAATACCTATATTCACCTGAAAATGACTACTCAATCTTTGCTCTCCAAATATGATTTGCAACATCTAGTTTTCCTCATGAATCAAAAAGAGAGAGCTACATATGAGTGGCCTTGACAATACTCTAATATGTTAGTCCCTCCACATATATTAAACATATTTAGTGGAATATGTCATGGGACATGGCCAGGACGGAACAGTAAACGTTTTACTCCTGTGCAGTAGGAATTTCACATGTTGCCTTTGCTGGGTACAATCTGTTAAAGTCCCGTATCATAGCCTCTTTTAAAGAAATCATCTTGGGCTCCAAGAACCTGACCACCCATTGCTCACACTTTAAACTCTTTCTTTTCTGGGAAGGGGGTGATAGTACCATGGAACAGGTGGCAGATGAACTCTCTAAGCCTTAATCGCATGTGCTCAAGCTTGAAGTTCTCAGGGCAGAGAAACATTGCCAGTTTCTGTTCATACTGGTTGACTGGCTAATGGCTTTTGATCAGATCTAATTAATGCCTTCTAATACAAACCATATTTGGCTGCAAAGAGTGGAACAAAATGGAGTCTGCAAAATTGAAAATTTCAGTGCTTAAGTTTCAATTCTGCTGCAATGTTTTGCTTTCCAGTTGGGAAAACAAGCTCAATATTTCATTTCAGACTGAATCTGTCTGAATGGAAACATGATGGTTTGTGGAATTGAGCTGAATGATTAAAATTCAGGTCAGATTGTCTGAGTTTGTAGTAGCTTCTGGAAGCTGCTGTTATGGGGGATTTAATTGTACGTCTTGATTCTCTTTGGAAAAGTGAAATTGAAATAAGTAAGGCTGATTATGTACTTTATTTACTGATGTCTTCAGGTCTAATTTAAAATCACAGAAATTTAAATGAATACACTTTGAATGGTGTCTGTGTTTCTGTGCATTTATGTATATGTATACATGAACGCATTTCCAGGAGAAAAATGTATTAAACATACCTTTATATAGAGATACAGGTATGTATTTATTGCACTTGTATTATGTGATAAAATATATTTTTGTCTCCGCTGGTAAGACATGGCTAGAGCCCAGAGAAGAATAAAAATGTTGACAAAATACAAATGTCTTTCTCTTTCCAGATGTTTTTTTCCTGGTACATAGTGTTTTGATTTCAACACATGGCTATGTCTTATCGAAACAAGTCATGTGTGTATGAGTATCATTGACAGACCTGTGCCACAGGCAGACACTGGGAGAATTAATACAGAAACTTACTTTTAAGTATATAAACGAATAAGTTAATGTTCATGTGACTTTGTGCAGAAGAACCACAAGATGGCAGGAGCACCACATGCCAGTTTCTTCTCACAGCATTACCATTTTATTTTTCCTAGTTTTCTTGTAGTGCATTGTTATTCACATAGTTTTGATGGTTTTAAAAGCCTACTCAGTTCAACAGCAAGTTCTTTTAAAGGTTTTAGGTCTTTTATGTATGCCAGAATCTAAAATAAATGCAGTAGCAATATTAAAAGCTAAAGTGTGGTGCTAGTGGAAGAATGAGCCACTTCTGGCATCCAATTCCATAATAATTTCCTTATTTAGGAAATAAATTGTTTCTCCATCACATTTTCAACTGTTTAGGATATTATTTTTTTCTTTCTTGATCAAGTTCATGATGTTAAAAATGCAAAGACTTCCTTAACCAAGTTAATGAGTACTATAATTTTTGTCCTACTGAAAGAATGTAGTGGAGTGCTATCAGAGTCTCACCTAGAGGTAGTGCAGATAGAGAACATTGCCTGCAATTTGACATGCGTGAACAATTTTGGGATGTTTCAGCCAAACAAAGTGAATTTGAAATCCCCACACACTCATAAAAATATGGAACAGTTATTTATGAAGTACCTCTACCATACCTGTGTTTGATAAGGATTGAAATTTGGAAGAGGATTTCTCTGGATCAACAGTTTTCACCATCACTAGGAAATGGACTCAAAGTTGACCATGTGATTAACCTAGAGGATTATCAATTTACAAGCACTTAACAGAATTCTGTTAAGAGTTTGGAAATTTAATTATTTGGTGAGTCTTCCTGCCTAAGCCTGTTCTGACTTCCTCACAGGTTTTTTCCTATGTATATGGATATAGACAACATCCTGCAGAGCTATTTTTGCACAAGCCCTCCTGGGCTCCATGAAATAAGCA
>NW_009719750.1:48516-55874 GCF_000703405.1 Apaloderma vittatum
CTCAGACCTTGCCCTGTGGATGCTCCCCCTGTTTCTGCTCTGTGTGAGGCTGGAGTCCTGTGGGAGAGAAAGCATATGTCCAGCATGTCATCAGAGACTGCACAAAAAGGTTACTTAGGTGGTGCAGAGATGAATGAGAAGTGAAGTGGGGAGGAAATCATGCTTACGTGAAAGAGAAGGGAACATGACAGGTTTTTTTTGTATTAAAAGAATTATCTAGAAGATGAATTTTAGAGGTGCATTCAGAAAAGAATGTATTACAATGCTTAATAGAGCAGAAGGGAAAAAAAAGCACAAGAGAGACTTGCAAGGGTGGACTGATGGAGCCAATGTAGGAAGTGTCATTACAGGTAGCACCCTAGGAGTCTATGGGGCCTCACTGCTTGTGCCTAACAGAGTCCATCCACTTTGGATGCTAAGGATACCAGTCATGATTGCAGTTGCCAGGACAGTTTTTTTTTGAGGAGGAGTTTATTATCAGTGTTGAAAAGTAATTTTATAAGCATAAATATAGTACCTTACTGGAGATGGTGAATGTGAGAGGCTGGCTGGCAGCAGAACTTCAGCTGTCGCCGCTGAGCCCAGTGGACTGGGCTCAGGTGATGACACTAGGCGATAGGACCGTGGGAGGTGTGGGATGTGGGCGCTGGGTGTATCTCACTTGCAGTACTGTGCTGTGCAGAATGTTGGAGACACCGATGCTCCTTACATAGCCCCAGCTCAGTACTCTCTGGAGCAAAACCTTTCCTCGTGTGTAGAGAAGAAAGAAAAAGCTAGAGCAATTCCCCTTCCACAGCATGTGTAGGCAGGGTCTGCATCTAAGTCCTCTTTTAATTCTAAGAAAGTGAAAACAGGATCTTAAAAGATTTCACAGCTGAAAATGCCCATGCTGGGTGTCAATTTTTATTTCTGTAAGAAGTATAGCTACATGGTTAGCTCATTTCCCAGAACTTAAATAGGGGAGGAAAGTACATTTGCTCTTTAAAAAGAGCTCAGACGTTTCACTGAGAAGCAGCCCTTCCATGCCTGGAAGCAAAACTTCCATGGGACTTGTTTTTAAACCAGAACATTGCCTTTTGTTTGGAAAAATAAACCTGCAGTTGGTTAAATTATGCATAACTGAGAAAATCTTGAAGCATAAGTGCGGGTCCATGTATGCATAGGAAAACCTGGTAAGCAAGGCTGACTACAGGTACTTCCACTCAGTGATTATATGGAATCGTAGTTTTTGCCGCTGGCTGGAAAGGAGGTAGCTCCTTTTGAGAAGTGTTCTGCAAGGAATGACACTGAGGGATCTGTAAATCTAAACTATCTCCACCCTTGTCTTTTCCCCTGCTCCTCTCACCCATTTGTCTGCCTCTCTATCCCTAAGTTTCTTGTTTCTCTTTTTGGCAGGATTAACAGAACTCAGTTTGTTTATATTTCTGAGAAGCTGTGAACTAGCTTAGACAAGCCTTCCCAGATTGCAAATCAGATGATTGCTTTAGCATGAAGCATCCGAGGAAACTATATCGAGCAGGGATCGGAGAGATTTTAAAGTGCTAGCATAATCAGCATACACCTCCATATAGCACTACTTCCCATGGCAAACACTGAAGGATGCTGGTTTGACAGAAAAACTTAATTTTGACATTTATAAACTTTTAGAGGCCTCACACTATAGCTTCTTTTGGAGCTTTCTGGTATCAAAGACACATGTGCATATACACAGAGTATTTGAGTGTTTACCTACTAATATCTATTTATCTAGCTATCTAGTTATCTCTTGGCACGAATAAAATCTATTCTAATGCAAATCCATAGCTTTGTATTTCTTTGTAAAGTGGAAAATATAAGTGGTAATTTTAGCAGCAGATAAAAATCTATTTGAAGTTTTTCTCTTGATGGTAGTTGCTTTTCAAAATTTTATCTTCTTTAGTACAACATGGCATGCTAAAGTATACACCTACCCAGTGGAATCATAATCCATTTTAGCTGTTCAAACAATATCATGCTATCAAAGCACTTTTGATTTCAGAGCCTTTTCACTGTATGGTACTGATTTTTTTTTTTTCTTTTTTTTTACTACAGCAATATATTTCATGTTTCATTCCGGTCCATTTTATACCCACTGTCTGTTATAATTACATATCATTTACTGTGAGTATTGCATGTAATCTTCTGCAATTTGTGTTGTTACATTTATTTAACACATTTTAGAGCCAATACATAGATAACTGCAAAAGAAAAGGCAAAAATAGACCTCCTCCCTTCTGTCCCCATCTCAATCTCTGATCCTCTCCTAGTGTTTCAAAAGCAAAAACAAGTTGGAAATTGGGAGACTGACCTTTCCACCTTTATCAAATGAAGGCTTCTGTTTGTGAAACCTGTTGTACGATTTGGCTCTTTATTGAACTCCCAGAGCTATTCATACAATTTAACACAATGTGGCTGCTGCAGGCATCAGCAATTGTGTTTTTCTGTGTAGGTGGCCTAGAAGGAATCCAACTGGAAATAAGAATATCTGCGAACATTTGTTATTTTACTAAGCATTTGAAGGAAGAAAGGGATAGTATATACTTTTACTGCCTGCAGTATAGTTACAAACCCAAAATGTATGAAAAAACTGTATAGTATTAACTGTAGAATGGAATTATTTCCATCATTGAACAGGATTACTGTTGGCCTCCGCTATGCATGCTTTATCATGCCGTGCTTTGATAAGCCTTCTGAATTGCAATGTATCTATTTTTGTGTGTGAAGAATCTAAAATCCTTAATTTGATTTTAGGTTTTTGAAAGATTACAATCTTTTCCTGACATTTGACAAAAAGTAGAAAATAAATACCAAACTACAGAATAACAGCTCCTCTCAGCACATCCTTAATCCTTATGGATACTTGTGTCTAGACTCATGGGAGTCCATGCTAAACACAAGATCTCTTTCTATTGCCTTTGCTTATGAAACCAGATTAAAATGTTTGTGAAAAGCGAGAAATAATATTCAGCCATTTTATGGAACTTGAAAAAAGCAATGCTGACCATGGTGTCTTACTGTGGAAGAAATTTCTGGAAGCATCCCCAGCTGTAGTCTATCACATCTAGTGACAGTCTTCCCACAGCACCCACTTCCCCCTGAAAATTCTTTCCATGTGAAGTGTGTGGAAGGACTGCACTCTGCCAGCCTGGCTTGTGCACACCCTCTGGACTGAGGATCCCCAGTGTTTTACCCTGGAAAAAGAGGCTGGCAGACACAGATTTAGAGCTCCTTAGCTATGAAGCAGCCAGAATGCCATCATGCTTAATGCTGATGTTTATGTTGAAATGGTAAATTATTTCAGGTAACAGCAGTACCAGTAGTTAAGACTTTAAATAATCACTAAAATACCTTTTGCTTTTCCAAAGAAAAAAGATGGTTGCTTAGTTGCATTTAAGAATTTGTTCGTGTTATAAAAGAGTACTGATGAGTAACAGAACATACAATTTTATTTGTGATTGACCTTTAAAAAAAAGATACAAGATTCCATGACAACCTATTAAGAATGTGAAGTCCTGTTTGTTAGGTAAATTAAATGAGATCTGTATTAAAGGATCTTTGCAGTTGCAACTAAATATTAGACACTGACCCATTTATTTTACCTTTACTACCTAGCTTGCAAAATATATTTTATGAAACAAATGCAAATTGTTCAGGAGAAGAATAAGATTGTAAGAAGCTCCTTTATGTCTCAGTTTCCAATTAAGCAAACCTATGATTTTTCAAAAAAATGATTTTTCTACTTATTGATGAAAACTCTTCATTAGTTGCATAATTTTCCAGTCTGTGTTATTAGCAATATATATCAGGATTACTGATAAGAAACTGTTTTGCCCTTTAACTTTCATTGAAAAAAGCAGAAATTAGGTTGCAATGTTGAGTTGGATTCAATCATGATAATGATGGAAAGTAATTATCTAATGAGATTTGTTGACATAAATCATTGCACATATTGACATACATTTTTCAGACAGACTGTATTACTGAAGGGTAAAGTCTTATAATTATTATTAAAGCCTATATTTTCCTTGTAAGGAAAGTATAAGATGTATGATATAAAATGCATGAGGAAAGTGTAAGATGTATGAGATAAGGTGCATGAGGCATATTTAAAAAAAATTAAATATTTAGTTTTGTTCACTCAAATTCAGTGTGGAAAAGCATGATACTGCATAAAGGTTCTTTGCTTTGTTTTCTTTATTTTTTTACTTCATTACTTAGGGGTACAGCTGGACCATGATATTAACTTCTTGACCAGTGAGGATTTTTTCATAGATTATATAGTGAACACCATGGGAAGAGATAACATGATTGGTCCATTTGGGTCACCTGATCCATCCTTTCCTCCCCATAGGCACAGCTTCCTCCTCTTAATTTACTGTGGTTGTCCCCTGTGCCAGGAGCTCCAGAGAACTTTTATCCTGGTGCTCTCAAAGCAGGACAACCTCCATCCATCCCCCAAAGCCTTGGGCATCAAATTAAAATGAAAATTCAACATCCTTAGGCTTCCATAACCTAACCCCCTTGGTAGTACCATTAATGATGTTGTGATTCATTTGGAATGTAGTTTTCCACTGTAAATATTTTTTTTTATATATTTTGAGCATTAGTTCAAAGTAGCCATCCAGACAGCATGTGCATGGACATTCTTGAGAAAGCCGTAAGGCCACTTTCCTCTTGGTGTGGCGAGAGTATCCCGTGAGCATTCATACAGCACTCTGGAAAGGAGACGATACGGGCAGTCAGAAAAGTAACTGTGAGTGTGCTCTCAGTGCATCTGTAGCAGGGCAGAGCTGATGCATCCCTTGAGTGCAAAAACACTAAATGGAGCGATGGAGACCTCAGGTGCAGTAGGAATTGCTAATAATCACCTTATTTAGCTGCTTTTGTACATAATACTGGAAAGGTCTAATAATTTGGAATGTTCTGGGGCAAGAAGTGATTGAACAGCGTGATTTTTGTGTTTCCCAGGGACTATAAATTTAGAAATTTAATATTACAAGAATATATAACTGCTGTTATTCTGGGGCTGAATATTGCTTAAGTCAAACTAGTGGAATGATTTTCACTGGTATGGGGGAGAATATTCCATATTTAAGAAGGCAGCTTCATCAATACCAAATTTTTTTCCCCAAAACCTGACTGTTTTACCTCTTTAGGGAACAAACTTCATTGTTCAAGCTGCATCTAAACTGGGGTTTCCTGCTACAGTCATCCTGAATCATGGAAAAGAATAATCTCATATTAAAAACCTTGGACTCCAATTATCCAAAGCCTGAAAAGCAAGTAAATATAGAAGAAGAACTAGTATTTTCAGGTTCTTCTAAAACATGAACTGTGGTTATAGATAGGGAGTTCCATTTTCTTGTTAGTAAATAAGCAAGCACAAATCTCCTCTGCCTTTGTTTCCTGCATGAGATTGGACTGAAAGAGGAAATTGTTGAGTCTTTTCTCTTCCTTGCAACACTTCTGTACAGGCTCATCTCATTATTTGCCCTGCGCCTCCTGATTATAGACGTTCTTCATTGTGCCTCTCATGTCCAGCTCTCTGTTTTCTGAGAATGCTGCTTTGTCTTAATTTCTTTTAGAGCATGCCTCCTTTTCTGTCCATGGTTTTCCGGAAAAGCAGCTGATTAGCATCCCCGTCACTCTCCACCATTCACAAATGGCGATTCACATAATTTGATCAAGAAGCTGAAAACCAGCCTGTACACCTGCAGATTTGTTCTTTTTATATATAGCTTGAAATAGCTGAATGACGAGTCTTCACATCATCATGGGATTTAGTTAGTTTGTTGCTTTCCTTTTTCATCAGCGGTAAGCAACTAACTTGCTGCTGTATAAGGACAGTAATGTTCTTAGCTCAGTCAGTTGAGCATGGTGCTAACAACGGTTGTGGGTTCGTTTCCCGTTCGGTCCCCATGTGTTGCCTGATCTAGTCGACAGGTGGCGTCCCTGGCGGCAGGGAGGCTGGATTAAAATGATCTCTAAGATCCCTTCCAGCCTAGGCCATCCCATGATTCTATGAGTCTATGATTCTTCTTTTAAAATTTCCTTCTGTGCAGATAGTTGTCTCTATCAAACTTAATTATTGTAGTTAAAGACAAGAGTAGTTATCACTTGTGTCTCTCAGAAAGTGCAAAGAGCATCTCAGAATCATGTTGCTGCATGGCTGTTTCCACATATTTCTTTATTTACTATGGTGTGTAGTAATTTACAGTGTGCTGTAAAATTAAAATTAGTTCTGCTGAGAATTATTCATGTCCTTGATCAGATGTGACGTAAGAGAAAAACAGATGTGATTATAGACTGATGTCGCCCCAGCAAAAATACCATTTGCTAGTAAGAAAATCACTTAACTATTCTAACAGGCATTGCACAAATTGAGTTAGGCTGGTGAACAATGACAGTTCTGTGCTGTACAGTACAGTGGTTTATTACATTATAAATTCTCGATGCAGTGACATCAATATCCATCTTCTCTAGTACAACAGAGAAGTCATTGCAATTATGAACAAAGCCTTCCACAAGTGACTGTTGTGTTGGATTGTGTATAAAAAAAAAAATCAATATTAACAATTTAAATGAAAAATGCTTAATGAAAAGGATACTTGCTAATGCAATGTAATAACATCTTTCAAAATGTGCTACTGCTTTCTTCTTTTTTTTAATTTCTGCTCACTGGGGAACAAGGCAATGACATTATAAAGAAAATGTCACCTCAATAGCCTCATATGCCACTCTTTTTTTAGATGCTCGCTTTCAGGCTCCTGTGGATTTTAGTTGCTTAGAAATATCAGTTATCTACTTCTTTCTTGAAACCCATGTGTTCTTTCTAAAGAACATTTATTTTTACAGGGCTGCTGTATACAGCACCCTAAAGTATCGAATCTCCTGTAATGGGAAATAAAACTTGAAGATTAGCAAAATGTAACTTACTTTACAATATAATGTTAAATGTATTACTTATTACAATTAATTGAAGGCAGCAACTGTAAAAAGGAAAGAACAATCACCATCATCTGCCTAGATCTTCTAAGGTCACAGAAAAATTCTGTCATTTTATCTTTGTCTTAGACTGACTGATTTGAATGAGCTTGTATGGCTTGTAAAACGAAGATAGAGGAAAGGTTAAGTTGTAGTAAATTATATGAAGCTTTAGAAAGGCAAAAGCATGACAAAGAAAACCAGTAAGTCATTGTTGCTCTGCGGGCTTGAAGCAATAGGTAGGCTGATTCACTCTCTGAAAAGCTGTGAAGTCCGTTTTTAGCTGACTTTTATGTTGGGCGCTTTTAAGGCTAGGATGCATTAAGCTGAATATTTTTTGCTTGGTAATGTTTTCT
>NW_009719751.1:0-10843 GCF_000703405.1 Apaloderma vittatum
AAAAAAAAGGACGAAATTCAGACATTTTAAATAAATATACACATTTGAAAGTGGCAAGATGAGAGAACATTTATAAAAGAGTATAATTAAAATCACATTTGAGGTGGAATTAAGAATTTGATCTTGCATTAAAACACTGATTATCACCATCAAAAGAGCCAGGACATTTTAAATAAACAATTTTAGGGTTGAAATAGTCTTACTTTAAATAGATGCTATTAGTCTAAGACTAATTTTCTGAATAATTTATATTCTACAAGCTTCTTTCCTGATGTTTGTGCTTGTTCAAGTTTTGCCAGAACTCTTTAGGCCAGACCCAAGGATTTTAAACTTATGTTTAAAAGGCATCACTACACATATGTAATAACATCAGTGCATAAAAATGAAGAAAGACAAGGTTAAACTTCACCCCTAAAATTCAACAGGGAGATTTCCCCGTAAGTCCAAGTGTTTCACAGTGCAGAGAAAATTCAGTTCTGTCAGAGGCAGCTCGAGATTTTTAACAGCAAACTTAAAGGCACTGAGATGAACACATAAATGCGTGGAATCGTGTGGTACTTTGAGTTTTTCAATCACATCTGTATCACCGCAGATGTAAATCAGAGCATAAACAGATGTACATTAAAGCAATGCAGGATCCTCCAACAAATGTAAAGCAGAATAAACTAATTAAAGGATAAAGCATTTAGAGTTTGAAACATTAAAGGCTGCCCATATCAGTGCTAACAAATTAAGACATTCTCCCTCAGCACTTAGCGCTTCAAGTTAAATCAATTTAAATGCAGGACATTTCCCTTCTGAATAGTAACTTAGTGAGAATGCACAGTAGCCTTCAATTATGCTGAGTTTTAGCCTCAAAATCTAGCTATTCAGCCCTAAGCCACATTACAATTGAAGTAAATATGATAATATTGCTCTGCCCACTATAAAAAAAAAATACTGGCTTATGTCTCTTTCCTCACCTCCGCATACACGCCACAACCCGGTGCCCGTTCACCTGCCTTTTTCCTGTTCTGTCCACGCATGGCAGAGCTGGCAATTAAAGGAGGTGCGTGGGGGAGTTAAAAAAAAAGAAAAGAGCAGTCTTCACAGGAACTAGGAAATTATAGTTGCCCAACAGGCTACAAAGTTGATGAACTTTCTGAAGAGAAAGTTGCCGTGCAGAGCTGGCTGCTCCTGGGCGACAGTCAAAATAAGGCAGCCTTCTGCACGACACACAGAGTCCAGATTCCGGGATCCTACCAAATACGCACGAAAGTGCCAGTGCCTGATTTATCGCCGGTGAAGCGGTTTCAAGTAGGTTTTCTAAGCCTGAAGTATTGCAAAGCTCATGATCTACACAGTCAATAGATTTCATACGTTGCTTTTTAAAAAACATTAGCATGAGCTATTAACCTTTAACCAAGAACTGTACCTGCTCAAACTGTACTTTATTCGAGCCTCTGCCATGGGATAACAGAATGTTAGCCATTACACCAAATCACTGACACAGCTGCTACCTAAACTAATTATTAAAAACTTCAAGGGCCATGCAGAGAAGATAAATTATATCTACTTGAATCGTTCTTATTGCCTAGATAGAAGATAAATATTACATCCTCATTGCACACCTGTGAAAAAGGACTGAAGAAATAATATTAATAGAAAAAAAAGTAATTGAAAGATCTTTTAATCTAGAAGATGCAATTACTTTGAGATCATAAAAGCTATTTAAAAAAAAATCTATGGGAACGGAACTCTTAGAGTGCTACACATAATGCAAAAACTGGTTAATTTTCTAATTCCTCATCTATGTTATTCTGATTTTCCTAAATCAAGTCAGTTCCCTCACGTATTTCAAAGTTGAGAACAATCCACACCAGCATCAGTTACAATTTAGGAAAAAAAGCAATAATTTTTCAAAGTATTTCCTAACAAACTAGCTACACTATAATTCTCTAGTTATATGAAGATCAAACATCTGCAGTGATGATAAATTTAATGAAATGTGTAAACTTAATTAAGTGTGAAAATAGAGATGTATATATACTAATAACATAGAAAACCACTAGGCAGCTAGTCAGCATATTTAGATTAAATATTTAATTCAAGTGTAACATGTTAATCCTGATATTAAACCAATATCAAAACAGACACACATACAGAACCAAACATGGTGCCTTATACTATAGCAGCAATAGGCTGAGTAACTTGGATTAATACCATCTTGAAGCTGAATGATACTATAAATTAGTAGGAAAATACTATGCAAATCTGGAGATTACTCAGCGTTGAGATTTTTCTACAAGAAAGTAAAACTTACCAGTTCTTTTACTCTGCTCTTCTCTAGGTTTAGATTTAACTGGTTATCTGCACGAACTTTGGTAATTGCATCCTAATTGGAAAAAAATGATAAAGCAGCACGCAAGATTATTCTATCTAATCATAAGCAGAAAAAATTCAGACAAATAAATTGCAACTTTACATATCTCAGGAATCAAGTTTCTCTCCAATTAGCGTACATAATATTCAAAAGTGTAAGTACTCCTTCCCCTGGAGAAATCCTCGTGTTCTATAGTATGAATTGTATCTTGGAATCAAAAGCTTAATTACTTTTAAAAGCAGAACACCGCAAACGCACTTAAATACAGAGCACATCCTTCTCTGAATGCTAGGAATGTTTCATATATCCTACAATCCTCACTTCCGGAAATCCTAACTACCCCCTGCAAGTTCCTCTGAGAAGCAAGTCTGACACTCAAAATCACTTGAAAAACACGTTCTAACCTTTCAATGTAAAAGAAACTGTTTCTAAAGACTACACTGAGGGATTTCAGAAAAAGCTACAGGTATTTTAGAAGTCAGGAAGTGTTTGGTTTTAAAAAATCTGAGACCTTTTCAAACTACTCCAAGTTGTCCACTTGCATTTTCCTTCATCAATAGCTGCGATTCCTGCTTTTGGTAGTGGCAGGGGGGGGTTGCACTGCTCCTCCCCCCAAGAATTCCGGCCAGCTGACAGTTGCTCATGCGGCAAAACCGCTGATCAGATGAGAGCGGGGGAGGAGCACAAGATCGTCAACCTTCTGGGAGATTCTACCAGTAAAACCACGCAAGCATCTCTCAAGCAGGCCAACGTTAACTAGTCAAGAGCTCATCGTGCTAGTATGAAAAATAATTACACTCCATTTCTATGTTTGAATGTGTGAGCTTTAATTGGCTTATAATTAGATGTCATTACAACATGGTGCAGTGCAGTTCAGTGAGTTAAAAATAAGTTTTTCTTATACTTCTACAACATTATGCCTTTTTGTATTTTACCAGAATAAGTGTGAAGAAGCACAAAACAAACTTACCCTTGTGAGACTTACATTTACAGTTACAATTAAAGTTTAAAGACTTCTAGCTTTTAAGAAAAACTCTCAGATTCTTGATGCTCTACCAGTTGATTACACTAACCCATTCATACGCAACTAAAACCATAAAATAAGTTACAACTCAAAAATTTGATGACGAATGTATTTTAAAATGGTATTCTGAAAACTCAGATACATTAAGTGCTTTATAACGCAGTATGAAACATGCGGGATTAGCCTGGAGAAATTGCCGTTCCCCTTGTAGAGATGAGAGTACAAAAAGAAATTGAAGAGAATAGGAAAGAAATGGCAAGGAGGCGCTAGGCTGAGTTTGTCCCCACTGGCAATCAGCTCAGCAAGTCCAACAGTGGGACAGTTCCATGGCCAAATCCTAGGGCAGGAGGGCTCCATCCTGCCAGCTACAAAGGACATCTCATCAGGAACCAGTAATTCTCAAGTCACACGTCCACACTCCCTAAAAACAGTTCACATTTCCCAGTTTTCAATTTTAATCTCTCTTGCAAGAAGCTCTGTTTCTGTGTAAAGGCTGCTTAGACACCATATCCGTTGAAATTCAAGATTTAAGACGATCTTAGTCTTGATGGTAGGAGGGTGTCCACAGTGCTAATCAAGACACGCAAAGAACGGAAACACAGCACTGATGCTTATATCTCCTAAGAATCTGTATGATAATTGAAACAGTAAGGGGGTTTGTGTGGGGTGTTGTTTTTTTTTTAACCGAGTCTGTTTTCTTGCAATTACTGTTTGGTTCCCGTGTGGTGGTGTTTTTTTTTAACCAAGTCTGTTTTCTTGCAATTACTGTTTGGTTCCAAACAAATAGGACCAGACATAACGGTCTCAAACTTAGCTTTTAAATGCCGTCTTCAGGCAGCTATTTTAAATTCTGGATGGTTAACAGGTAAGTCTTCAGAAAAAAACCCCAACAAATCAGCTGGTGAGTGCTGTCATTTTAAAAGTATGTTGTATCCTTCCATGTAACAGGCAGCCCTAAATGCAGAATTTCACTCAGCCTTAACCATGACAGGGCAGCCACCTTCTGAATCTGAATTAAGATTATATAAGTAAAGAAACCTTCAGTTAAATTTGTCTTCACCTCTTGTACCACTCACGGTTCTATGCCACCATAAATGAAATACGCATGAAATTGTCTTTGCTTTAGCCCACAGTATACCATCAACTGCAATTTCAGTATCCTATATATCACAACAATTAAGCACAGCTTTTAAAATAAAATCTTTAAAGCAACAATTTTATTTTTTCAAAGCAAACTAGACAAGTGTTAATTCTTAATTATTTTGGTATAGTACTTACCATGACTTGCTTCTTTATCTGCTGGAGTTCAAGTTTTATTTTCTGCAAGAGTAGGAAACAAAAATTATACACTTCATTGCTGTATATAAAACCACACCATCTAGAAATACTGCTGAATTTGCATGATCACTATGACTATAATCCACAATGTGAAAATGAAAGCAAACCCAGTGTGGTTTAACTCTACGTCCTTCAGTATGTCTACAGGTATTTTCTAATGTTGCGTGTCACACAATTCCATAAATCAGAGAAGTATCTGCACATATTAACCAGAATAAACTTGGCAGGCCAAGGGAAGTATTTCCCCACATTCAGCACTCGTGAGCCTGCTCTGGAAGTGCTGGGCCCAGCTTTGGGCTCCCTGGTGCAAGACAGGCCTGGACATACTGGAGCGAGCCCCGTGAAGATGATGCAGGGGGGCAGGAGCACACTACGTTGGATGTAGTGGGTGAGGAAGAGAGAAAGAAATGGGTTTATCCAGCTTGAAGAAAAGATGGCTAAGTGGCAATCAACACAGATTATTCTATTTAACTCTTTCAAAAAGACACCTACAACAGGTGTAGCTGTAGCCTTTTCTACTAACTGTCTGCAGAGACCATCCAGTTCAATCCCCTGCTCAAAGCAGGGCCACATCCAGTTGGGGTTTGACTCCATCACCTCTCTGGGTATCCTATTCCAGTGTTCTGCCACCCTTAGAGTAAAAAGGTGTTTCTCACGTTTAAACAGAATTTTCCACATTTTGATCTTTGTCAATTACCTGTTGTTCTGTCACTGGCCTGTCTCTGTCTTCTTTACATCCTCCCTTTAAATATTTGTATATATTGATGAGATCCCCACCAAGCCTACTCTTCTCCAGGCTAAACAGTCCCAGTTCTCACAATCTTCCCTCGTGTGAGATGCTCCAGTCCCTTACTGATCTTTCTGGCCATTTGTGGGACTCTCTCCAGCATGCCCACACCTCCCTTGCACTGGAGAGCCCAGAACTGGACCTAGCACTCCAGGTGTAGCCTCACCAGCATCAGGCAGAGTGGAAGGTGTAGCTTCACACAGCCCAGGAGGCTCTTGGCCTTTGTTCCCACACGGGCTCATCTCTGGCTCGTGGTCAACTTGGTGTCCACCAGGAGCCTCGGGGCCTCTTCCTTCCAGATGGTCACTCCCAGCCTGCCCTGGTGCCTGGGGTTATTCACTCCTCGAGGAAGGACACGGCATTCCCAGTTGGTTCAGCTTCGTGAGATTTTGGCCATCTCACCTTCTCAGCTCGTTGATGTCCCTCTGAAGGGCAGCACAACTGCTTGGTGCATCAGCCACTGTTCCCGGCTTCGTATCGCCTGCAGACTCGCTGAGGGCATGCTCTGCCCTGCCACCAAGGTGATTAATGAGGGTGTGAAACCATAGTGGCCACAGAGCCAGCCCCTTGGGTATAAGGCACTATTTTACATCAGTGGAAAAAATAAGCAAATGCTAGAATAGCACTTTCCAAGATAATGATTTTTACCTCATTTTCCGAACGAAGTGCTGAAAATTCACTTTTTTCCAAAATAATCATGTCCTTTTTCAGGTCACCAATGTGGGACATCACTTGCTGAAGCGCAATTTCCTTTAAAAGAGGCAAGAAAAATCTCAGAACGTATCAAAACCACAATGCTGTTTTTTTTTTTTCCCAATCTGTGCCTACAAATATGATACATTATTTTGCTACCCTGAAATTTTTAATTCAGCAATTTCAGATCGATTATCTGAGTTTCAGAAAGCAAGATAAATTAAGCAACAGTGACAGAATAAGCAAATTAGGCTCAAAGGTAACATCTGACAAAATTAGTGGTGCTTACATAGATCAGAATAATTCAATTAATAGCTTAGGAAATAGCTTATTCCAAGTCTTCAAATTCTTAAGCTGGCAAAGGCATTAAGGAGAGAAAATGTCTCTGAGCTCAATGAGGAAAGCTGGCTTTCAGACCAAAACTCCTCAGTGCAATTACCTCCTTTTTTACCTCCCCTTGCTCTGCTTCACTACTCAAAATCACACACTGTATTTACACTTTTAGTTGCTCAGTCTGTAATACCGAGATGACAGAAGATAAACAAGAATCCTCTGCAACTTTCAGCATTCAAAAGTCTGCAGATACCATGTTAGATCCTGTCCACACATGCAAACAGGGACTGTCTTCTCCTCTTTGAAGATCTGTGTCTGCTAAGTAGTCCCACCCTTTTGATTCTGGACCACGAACCCTACAAATCCAACAGAGCACTCCAACTTCACTCTTGTCAGGAACTGCTGCTCCACCTTGCAGCATTGTATTTGTAAGGGGCATCTGGAGATGCCTCACCAGGCTACCTCACCATAACACCAAAAAAACCCCAAACCAGACAACTGTACCAGATATGTTACAAAATGTCTACAGAGAGAATATTGCCATGGATGCCTCCTCTCTTGCTCCTCAATGTCTCCAGCTTACTTTTGTTCTCTTTCCTCCTCACTGAGATCAGTAAAACAGACAACAGACTCTTCCATATCCTTCATCTCTACACATACACACACGCATATATATTTTTTCCTCCCCAAGCCTTTATCTAACCAGTGTAATACTTCATCTGTTACATAGCCAGCTACATCCACAATCTTCCAAATCCTCTTCCAACTCATTGTTCTCTTTTTGCATAAGCTCTAACACATTCAAAGACTATAAGGAATTACAGTGCCTACCACATTGCCCAGAGTTCATGGCACAGACACCTCCCAAGCTGCTCCTATCTCAGCAACGCTGTACAAACCTGCACATTTTCATCTTAAGGACAGAAAGTCACCTAAGGGTGGAATCTACCAGTCAGTCTCAGAAAACATCTACCATCAGGAGCAACAAAGGGGTCCAGAAGGTAGGAAAAATGAAGTGAAGCCTCCCTAGATGGAAGGTGGTGCAAAATCCAGGTGATGAGACACACTACTGCCAAGACTATTAAACTGTGGAGACAGCAGCTGCTGTTCTCTCATGTTTTAAAACAGCAGCATTATTACTATGAAATAAATTAAAGCCTGCTTTCAGCAGGTGACCCGAGGCCATGAATCCCAGCCTCTCTGAGCAGCCCAAGAGGGTTCTTGTCAGCATTGTATATTTGACAAGCTTATGTGTACGAGGGAATTCCAGTATATCAGATTCTGTGAATCTCACTCAAAGATGCTTGTTAAGTTCCACGAGCAGTGCATCATGTCTTACCCTGAATTTCAGTTACATTTCTAGAGCCAGATGTCTAAGAGCTCAAAGTGCATTCTACACTGTCATGTCCAACTCCTTACGTGAATCTACCTTTGTATGACCTGACAAAGGGCTCCGAAAAAAGCACAGCCAGTATTAGAAGATGCCTTGCCTCCAGACACAATTATTCATTAAAGCAGTCAGAGCTAACAACTCAGTTCAGTGGTACAGAACTCCTCGGCTGTCAGGAAGGATCTCTGCAGATATTCAGCATTATCCATCTATTTCCAAGCAAATTTTATTCACTTCCTCCCACCAAGATGTATATGCTGGGTAGGTTTAGAGGATACCATGAGCAATGCATGCATCAGAGAAAAAGGAGACAGATTTCAATATCAGCATCCAAACTACGCATGTTTATGTATCCTGTAAGTATATACAACTGTACCAATCATGTCCTAAAAACATCATATATATATATATAAAAAAAATTCAGTTCAGTTATAATACAACAGAAATGTCATTGCAACACAGAGATATATAAAATGTACCGTGTAGCTGGGCAGTAAATAACTGAGACAATCTGTACTCCCTTGTTACAAGTCTACAAAAGAATGTACACAGAAGCTGTAACTATTCAAATCCGTGCACGGACTATCTCCTACGTCGGTCTACAAGCCATCTCTGTAATCCTATTTCATGCTACAATAAGGTCAGAACCAAAAATCTATCTGTAGTTCACATACCAGCTCACACTACCTCAATCTCAAGGTGCACCACAACACTTAGATATATGTTTGATAAACTCGAGACAAAATTCACGAGCCAACAGATACATAAGGATGTTTGTTCTTCAAACTTTTACAATATAGTGCCCACAAGTAATAAACAGAAACATGTATTTCATTAGCAGGCCTACTAGGTTTTGATTTACTTCAAGTCCATCGCTGCCTTTGAGCTAACCTGCTGTACTTTGGTGACCATGTCCTTGTAAATCATATCCAGGTTGGCATTCATAATTTTCACTAATGCAGATACAATGACCTCCGACTGCTGAGTGGTGAACCCTGGGCAAAACAAAAGGCAACAACGTTCAGAGAGACACCTCAATCTGCACAGCTTACAGAAATGCCACTCATAGCCCCAAGTTAAACCAAGTGAAAATTAAACACACTCCTCCAACATCAATAGAACACAACCAGTCAGTACGTTCAAGCTCCTCTACCCCAAAATTAGGTCTGTGACATAGCATGGCTGCTTCTATAGTACAGGGCTACTTCAGTATCAGCAGGATAAACATTGGAAGCTTTCCAGAAGTATTATGGAATGCCAGGTCCCACAAATGGTTACTTCTACAAGCAAGAACCTGTGACCCTGAAAAGCAGATACATCCTTTCAGTATACTACAAACCTTCAGTACCACTGAAGTCATGCAAAATTCAACAACTGAAATGAGAGCTAACTGCTCTAGTTTTAGACCTGCTGGCCTCCGAGCCCCTGACAGAAAACGTTTAAACTCACTATGCTGAGAAACCATTTTGTAATTTAGGCGCTAAAATACTCTAAATGTACTCTCAACTTTCCCACCTTCAAAAAGTAGGAGACAAAAAATGTCATGAACAAGATTTAATCACTCTAAGAAATACCAAAGCACAAGTGTTTCAAACCAACCAGCAGTTAAGCACCAGAAAACATGCACAGGGTCTGACAGCGAGTCCCTTTCAATAGCTGAGCTGGTGTAAGAGTTTGCTACCATCAAAGGGAAGAGATACCCTTCCTTTCTCTCTCTCCCTCTCCTTATCCCTCCTCCTGACACTTTCCAGGTGTGCTGGTGCTCATGCAACTGCTCTGCAAGCTCATTAGTGTCTTGGAATAACAATCCAACGAAAGAGCTGGAGGGTTTTCCAAAAATTAGGCTGGCATGTGAAAACAGCCATATTTTAGAGAGCATTCTACGCTCTATCCTAAAAGCTGCATTTTACATAGTAGTCCATATTAAACCTTGTTATAATAATTGTTGTATATTCAAGGCACTACATACTAAATATGCAGGAACCCAATTAACACATCTTAAAACAACTACCTTGAAAACTCTTGAGTTTTACTTTCAATTCTTAAAATTTTATTTCTCTTTAGCATTTTTAATTACCAGTAGGATAACAAATTGCTCCAATCAGTTACATAAGCTCACTGTTTCCTTTTGGAAGCAGAAGCAGCCTATACATTCTTATCCAGTATTTAAAATCCCACATCATAAAACTAAAGCTGTAACGTCATACATGTAACATCACACCACTCATGAAATGACATTAGAAATAGCTACCCAGTTCTAGCAAATTACCATTTTCTTCCAAGAGGCACACCAGCGCATGAGTGTCAAAAAAAAGCTGCCTATTTCCCGGTAAGGAAACGCTCCCTTTGCTTTGTGATGATGGTGTTGAGATGCTCATATCTGAAAAAAAAAAAATAATAAAAAAATCAACAAGTGCAAGTTATTTTTAAGAAAGAATATTTCACCACCGTATTTCTTTTCCAGGAGGTTTCCTTACCACCCCAAATATTTCTCATTTATGACAAAATCTTAGATGGTGGGTCAGGATTATTGCAGCTTGGCTTAAAATTGAAAAGCCACCTGCAAAGGCCTGAAAACAGAAAACAACGCTAGTGCTGCACTCCTGACCACCATAACACCCTAGAAACACCCCACCAAGCCTCGGGGCCTTAAAACTATTCCTTTGGCGTTATGGGAGGAGGCTGGGAGCTTTGAGGGCTCCACCCACAGGCTCTTGGCATCCTTTCGCCTTTGAGACGAGGCCATGGCGCACAATTTGCCCTTTGCTACTTTCACAGGAAACGCTTCCCAGGCCGGAGGCAAACCTGAGGCGCTCGGCGGCATAAAGGAGCTACCACGAAGCAGGCCGCGGCCGAACGTGAGGCAAACGGTGCTGAGCCAGCACTCGAGGGCCTGGTCTTTCCAAGCTGGGCCTG
>NW_009719752.1:0-874 GCF_000703405.1 Apaloderma vittatum
AAAAAAAAACTTTGCCAAAATACTTGTCAAAAACTTTGCCAAAACCTTTACCAAAATACTTGCAAAAAACTTTTAAAAACTTAAGAAAAAACTTAGGGAAAAGCTTAAGGGAAAAGCTTAAGGGAAAAGCTTAAGGGAAAAGCTTAAGGGAAAAGCTTAAGGGAAAAGCTTAAGGGAAAAGCTTAAGAAAAAACCTAAGAAAAAACTTTGTCAAAAACTTGTGGGAAAAAACTTTGCCAAAAATTTTGCCAAAAACTGTAAAAAAAAAAACTTTACTCGAAAAACTTATAGAAAAAAACATTGCCAAAAGCTTAAGAGAAAACTT
This sequence comes from Apaloderma vittatum, assembly GCF_000703405.1. Lineage (NCBI taxonomy): Eukaryota > Metazoa > Chordata > Aves > Trogoniformes > Trogonidae > Apaloderma > Apaloderma vittatum. Next base: position 326 of record NW_009719752.1, read on the forward strand.
CAGAAAAAACGTAAGAAAACACTTTCCCAAAAACTTAATAAAAAACTTAGAAAAAACGTTGCCAAAAACGTTGCCAAAAAAGTCACCGAAAACTTAAGAAAAAAAGTTGCGAAAAACTTAAGAAAAAACTTTGCCAAAAACATAAGAAAAAACTTAAGAAAAAACTTAGAAAAAAAATTGCCAAAAACTTATAGAAAAAAACTTTGCCAAAATCTTAAGAAAAAATTTTGTCAAAAACTTTGCCAAAGACTTAAGAAAAAATTTTGTCAAAAACTTTGCCAAAGACTTAAGAAAAAATTTTGTCAAAAACTTTGCCAAAGACTTAAGAAAAAATTTTGTCAAAAACTTTGCCAAAGACTTAAGAAAAAATTTTGTCAAAAACTTTGCCAAAGACTTAAGAAAAAATTTTGTCAAAAACTTTGCCAAAGACTTATGAAAAAATTTTGTCAAAAACGTAACAAAAAACTTAACAAAAAATTAAACAAAAAACTAAACAAAAAAACTTAACAAAAAATAAAAAAACAAAAAAAAACCCAAAAACTGAACAAA
>NW_009719752.1:1258-2978 GCF_000703405.1 Apaloderma vittatum
ACCTTTGCCCAAAAACTTAAGAAAAAAACAAGAAAAAGCTTTGCAAAAAACTTAAGAAAAAGCTTTGCCAAAAACTTATGAAAAAAACAAGAAAAAACTTTGCCAAAAACTTAAGAAAAAAAACAAGAAAAAACTTTGCCAAAAACTTAAGAAAAAGCTTTGCCAAAAACTTAAGGAAAAACTTTGCCAGAAACTTTAAGGAAAAACTTTGCCAGAAACTTAAAGGAAAAACTTTGCCAGAAACTTAAAGGAAAAACTTTGCAAAAACTTAAAAAAAACTTCAGAAAAAACTTAAGAAAACAAGTTGCCAAATCTTTGCCAAAATCTTCACCAAAAACTTAGAAAAAACTTTGCAAAAACGTATAGAAAAAAACTTTGCCAAAAAACTTTTCCAAAAAACTTTTCCAAACAAACTTTGCCAAATAAACTTTGCCAAATAAACTTTGCCAAATAAACTTTGCCAAATAAACTTTGCCAAAAAATTCAAGGAAAAACTCAAGGAAAAACTCAAGTAAAAACTTTGCCAAAAACTTAAGAGAAAACTTCTGCCAAAAACTTAAGAAAACACTCTGCCAAAAATATAAGAAAAAACTTAAGAAAAAACTTAGAAAAAACGTTACCATAAACTTTGCCAAAAACTTAAGAAAAAACTTTGCCAAAAACTTCAGAAAAAACTTTGCCAAAAACTTCAGAAAAAACTTTGCCAAAAACTTCAGAAAAAACTTTGCCAAAAACTTCAGAAAAAACTTTGGCAAAAACTTCAGAAAAAACTTTGGCAAAACCTTAAGGAAAAACTTTGCCAAAACCTTAAGGAAAACCTTAGAAAACACGTTGCCAAAAACTTAAGAAAAAGCTTTGTCAGAAACTTAAAGGAAAAACTTTGCCAGAAACTTATGAAAAAACTTCAGAAAAAACTTAAGAAAACAGGTTGGCAAAAACTTTGCCAAAATCTTCACCGAAAACTTAAAACTTTGCCAAAAACTTAAGAAAAAACTTTGCCAAAAAACTTTGCCAAAAAACTCAAGGAAAAACTCAAGGAAAAACTCAAGGAAAAACTCAAGGGAAAACTCAAGGGAAACCTCAAGCGAAAGAGAAAAACTTATAGAGAAAAACTTAAGGAAAAACTTAAGAGAAAATTTCAGAAAAAACTTAAGAAAACACTTTGCCAAAAACTTTGGAAAAAAAATTAAGAATAAACTTTGCCAAAAACTTTGCCAAAAACTTTGCCAAAAACTTTGCCAAAAACTTTGCCAAAAACTTTGCCAAAAACTTTGCCAAAAACTTTGCCAAAAACTTTGCCAAAAACTTTGCCAAAAACTTTGCCAAAAACTTTGCCAAAAACTTTGCCAAAAACTTTGCCAAAAACTTTGCCAAAAACTTTGCCAAAAACTTTGCCAAAAACTTTGCCAAAAACTTTGCCAAAAACTTTGCCAAAAACTTTGCCAAAAACTTTGCCAAAAACTTTGCCAAAAACTTTGCAAAAAACTTTGCCAAAAACTTTGCCAAAAACTTATAGAAAAAAGCTTTGCCAAAAACTTATAGAAAAAAGCTTTGCCAAAAACTTCAGAAAAAACTTTGCCAAAAACTTCAGAAAAAACTTGTAGAAAAAAGCTTTGTCAAAAACTTTTAGAAATAAACTTTGCCAAAAACTTACTTTGCTGAAAAACTTACTTTGCCAAAAAACTTAATGAAAAAACTTTTATAAGAAAAATCTTTACTG
>NW_009719753.1:0-6159 GCF_000703405.1 Apaloderma vittatum
TATTTTATTTTATTTTATTTTATTTTATCTGACTTTATTGGAATATTGCAATCAACACCAGCCAGGTTGCAGTCACTTTCTCTGGTCTTTGATTTCTACAAGGATCTTTAGAAATATTTGTCCCCTAAACCCCTCACTCTGCCTTCTCTTAATTTTTAAATACAACGTAAGAAAGAATATTTCATAAGTGTGCATAGGAGATGAAAACATTTTTTGGATATATTTTATTTAGTTTTAAAAAGATATATCTAAAAATATTTTAATATATGGATTACATAACCAAAAGCAGGAGAATTCTTTATTCTGATCCCAAACTGTCCTATACTGTTGACGAGCTCCAAATAAGCATTTACTTTGTATATGCATTAATGATTAAACAATAAAAGCAATTTCTGAACTGTTCACTCTTTCAGTATTATTCCATTCTTCATCATATATGCTGTAATTGGTTTAAGGTTTTGAAACCACATTCACATAGATGGATAGCAGATTCTTACTGAAATATAAAGCTGACAAATAAGCTCATAAAGAGTTTAAAGCCCATCTACTTTAGGAATAAATTCAATACATAAGAAACACAAAATTTAATTACTATTTGTAAAATGGTTGGATAAACACAATGTAAATCAAAGGCTAACCAACCATAGCTGTTATCATTGTCTCAAAGTGAATAGCAGTCATTTGGAAATTGGATGTTTTTATGGTTAATGTAATTTGTACTTCCTGTTTTTTGTAATTACTTTATCTGAAAAAATGACCACAACAATGACCTGCCTCAGTAATTTCATGTGCAGAAGGAGGTTCTTGTGCAACTTGCTGCCATGTATATAAAATCATGATGCCTCCTGGCTTGAGACATATGGTTGTCTGACTATTTGAAATAATAATAAGGGTTGTCTTCTGCTTGTTATGCAGTTCAAGTCATAATTATAATGATTCCCCAATTGCTCTATAAATGCTAACTAATTAAATGCCAGAAGACTCTCTTCTGGTGTGCATTATATTATGGATACTTGCTGGTATCAAGTGTGCTCAGAAAACAGTGTAATGATGCAAAACAGATCTAACTTCTGGCATGCACAGTAAAAAAAATATCAAGTACATCATGATTAAGGTGCACGCTCCAGATAGTGTGGGTGATTGACCATTTGGGACTTGCTAAACATCAGAAAAATATATATAATGACCCAATAAGGAACAGTTTGTTTTAGTGCTGAGAGCAGGTTATCCCTTCTCACCTACAGAACATGATTATGCAAATGAATGATAGAATCTTTATAACCTTTTAGGAGTACAATAGCTTTCAAGAAACATGAAAGAAACTGTAAGGACAAGTTTCCCAGATGAAGAACTGCTTGATTCAGAAGAATCTAAGAGCATTTTCGTATGCATCAGTGTTCCCTGCCGTTTTGAAGAGGAGAAATTTGTGTATAGGTGTTACCACAATGTTAATTATTGACTTTAGGATGTTTGGAGAGGAAATCAGTATCTTTCTTTGACATCGTATTTGCAGCAATTTAAGTGCCCAATGTAACTTCACGGACCTTCCAGCATTTGAAGGAGAATCATCGAATGATTTGGGTTGGAAGAGACCTTAAAGATGATCTAGTTCCAACCCCTCTGCCATGGGCAGGGACACCTCCCACTAGATCAGGTTGCTCAGAGCCCCATCCAGCCTGGCCTTGAACGCTTTCAGGGAAGGGGCATCAACAGCCTCCCTGGGCATTGTCTCACCACCCTCACAGAAAATAATTTTTTCTTAACAGCTAATCTAAATCTACCCTCTTTCAGTTTTAAACAGTTGCTCATTGTCCTATCACTACACCACCTGATATAGATTTCCCCCTCTACTTCAGGCTGAACAACTCCAACCCTCTCAGCTTGTCTTCCTAAAGGAGGTACTCCAGCCCCTTGATCATCTTCATGGCTCTCCTCTTGGCATGTTCCAACATCTCTAAGAGGGCCCTAGAGCTGGACACAGTATTCCAGGTGAGGTGTCAGCAGAGCAGAGTGGGAGAACTACTTCTCCCAGCCTGCTGGCCACACTTCTTTTGATGCAGTCCAGGATGATGCAGCCAGAATTTATGCAAAAGAATGCATTGCATAAATATAAAAGAGTTAGGTTAAAACACAAACTCTGGCAATGCATCCAGAATTAAATTCAGAATTCTGAGAATGTTTTTCACTCCTTTTTATGGCCTAATAGTGCAGCAATGCAGAATGGCAATGCACATAGGTCCATTCCACACAGACATAACTGTGTTGCACTGTCAAAAAGTGATCATGCTTTTATACTGAAATATCTTTTTTGAGGAGTTAGTTGAAATACTAATAATCATTCAAGTTATGAGAAATTTTGAATGCATTCACGTACATACTAAAATTGAAATAAAATTAAATGTTAATGCTGATTGTGTTACTTGATTGCTTCACCTGAGACTAAATTTCAATAAATTCACTGAAAATGAAATATTTTAACATATTAGTTACAGTCTTCAGAAATCTTAAAATTTGGAGCTAGATATTGTTTTTATTCCAAACAGTCTTCAGAAATCTTAAAATTTGGAGCTAAATATTGTTTTTATTCCAATTCACGTAAGTTTTAAATTTACTGCTGTTGAACACAGAAGCCAGTGCAAGTGAAAGGATGAGACAGAGAGGCTTTGCGTGGAGTAGGTTTTATCTCTTTGGCAGCAACTAGCTGTTAACTTAGTTTAGTTGCCTGTGGAACTGCACCTCATGAAAACATGCAATGTTCATATACCACTGGTACAAAATTTTTTGATGGATAAGTTGTTAAGTAATTTTTTTTTCACTTGATTTTTGATTCAGACTTTAAGCCACTGCTTTCCCTTTCATTTTTTTTCTTCTTGAAAACACTGTAATGAAAATAACTATACATACTACAATTAAAAAGGCCAGCATTGCTACCTTTGCCTAAAACTCAATTAAGTGAAGTTGCTTAGAAAATAAAGAGAATTCCTCTAATATACTTTAAAAAAATAATAAAAGCAAACTAAAGGACTCTCCAATGTTTAAGTTTGAGTTGAGAGTAGGCTATGTTCTCAAATTATAGTTTATAGATGAGCTTGAAACTCGTAAGCTAAAATACTTTGAATGGAAAAGCTAATAGAGCCGTCAGCACACAGGATAAGATGCGCAACAAAACACATTTTAAGTACAGAGAAACTAACAAGGTGAATTCCAATAGAGAGTTCAGGATTTGTAAGTCAAATAGAACAGTAATGGAACATGAAACTTCAATCTATATGTCATTAAATCTGTGCTCAGCAAGTTGGATCTTCAGAGTGGTTTCAGATTTTCAGTTCTTTTCTGAAGATAAAAGAATACTCAAGCTAAGAGGCATGAAAGAGAAAGCTTAAAGAGCTAAGAGGAAACTAGCAATTAAAAACCAGCAAAACAAACTCAGAAAAAATATAGCTCAACAAGTGCATAAACCTTCCAGGCAACTTTCATTTACAAAACAAGGATTTTCTTAGGACATAAACTAGGGGCTTATCATGGCAGGAGGGTATTACATTACGAAAAAAGGCGCATCTGATAAACACAGTAGATACTATATACAAAGGGCTTGTTTCAAGGATACATTTTCTTGCTGAAAACCTCTATTTAGCTGAACCTATACTGTGTGGCATCTGTTTACAGTAAGCCTTTTTATTTTCTGTATGCATATCTAATTAGGTACAGAAATTGAGCACTTTTTCTACGGGATTGATGGTGCTGTAAGATCATCATTTAAGACCAGTTTGAGGATTACAATGTTGAATTACCAGAAAGAAAAAAATAACAAAAAAATCACATTTTTACTTTCACGTATGGTATCTTTTTTAGGTTTATAGGGATGAAACATCAATTTGTTCCACAGCTCACGTGCAAAGTTCTTTTAGATTCCCTGGTTCACAAGTTGTGGCTGTGATACAAAATGCTTGGCCTTATACATTTACAAGGTTTTCTGTGCAAAATGGTAGTTACTTTTTTGGGGGGATTAAATTAGTGTTTGGACTTGTAATTTTGAAAAGTCTTGGAATAACTTGTTGTCCTGTCAAGCTAGGAGTGGTAGCAGCATTAACAACTGCAGTACAAAGCTTACTGCTACATCTCTTCTATCCTCTTAGAGCAGCTAGATGGCTTCTCATGCTTGCTGTTGTTGTCAGACTGTTCACCAGAGCATTAACAAAACCAGATGAATTCCTTGCCAGTGCCTGACACCTAAACTCAAGTACTTATCAGCAAGCATGCCCACTGAAGTGGTATGTGAACTAAATGAAGCTGAAACACTGTTCAGCTCTCTGGGATGTCACATGTTTGGTTGTAGCATGAAGGGTTTTGTCAATTATTTATATGCCATAATGATTCTCAAAAGTGGAAAACAAAGTTCAGCTCTAAGTTGCACCACCTTTCATTGCTTCTAGTGCTTCAAATAAAAATGACGATAGCAGACAAGAAAATGACTGAAGGTTCATTTTTGTGGAAATGGATATCCTAAATGCAAGAAATGCTACTGTAACACCCTTGGCTAAGCAACCATGTCCGTATGTGCCCATGCATTTCATAGGATTGTTATGTTGTATTCTCTACAGCCAAGAAATCTCTTTTTTTGTGAGAAGGTATAAATAGGAAAAACACCTGCACAGAGCAGAAAAGATTAAGGTCTAGCTGGATATAAAATATAGTAATGACATCCCTGCAGTTTTTTCAGTCATATGCTGAGTTGTAGCAACAATTAGAATTTACCAGAGTAGAGCTAGCTAATTAAATAAATTAGTTATATCAAATTCATGCAGTGCTTGCCTCCCAATACTAGCCCGGCTGCCTTTGTTAAGGCCGGAGAAGAAGACATTTCAAGCACGAAGTTATAAGGTTAGGGGCCTTGTGTTTCAGGTTTGCAATGTGTAGGAAAAAGTCACACCTTAAAATGTTCTGAATAAAGGGCAGGATTCAGGTAGGGCCTATATGAGATGATAAAGAACGAGAGATAAATGAATGCAATATTCAACGTTCAATGGTGACATAAAATGGTGATATTTTCAGAATGATGGCAAACACAGCAAAGCAGGAGGACTTTTCCGAGTTGCAAACATGAGTAAGAAGGTTAAATCCTGGAAAATATAAGCTGAAAAACAAAATAATTTTTTGACCTTACTTGGTAGTTGTTGCAAAACAAACACCTTGATTTCTTTACCTAAGTACGCTTTATAGCACTTTGACATTTTTTAGTGTGGGAGAGATACCAAATGCCTGGTGTTTTTCAGCATATAAACAGTTACTATAGGCTATAATACAGAAACAGTAGAAGTAACTTCCAGTTAAGGATTTAAAATTTCCTAAAAGCATTGAATTATCTACCTTTTCAAAACTAGTATTGAACAGATAGAATTCAACTTCCTTTTTTTTTTTTCCCCAGAAGCTTTAGTTCACCTGTGTAAGCTGTAACGTGTTAAGACTCAGCAGATGAGCAGATCTGCCATTAAATTAACTAAGAATATGACACATGAGTAAAATTCCGTGATGCTGACAAATCATTCAAAAGCCCTGGTGGTTTGTTGTGTTATTTTGTTAAGGATCAAAATAGGATATAAACAGTAAGCAATGCTGTAGTAAAATGGTGTGTGAACTGGTGTTTTAAGATTTTTTTTTAATATTCATTGTCTTACATATGACCTTGTGATGAGATGTAATAATAATAGATAAATGTAACACTATTGTGGGTGTCTATTACAGGCCACCAGATCAGGGTGAGGAAGTTGATGAGGCCTTCTATGGGCAGCTGAGAGCAGCCTCTCAGTCACAGGCCCTGGTTGTTGTGGGGGATTTTAACTACCCTGATATTTGCTGGAAGGACTACACAGCCAACCAGCCGCAGTCTAGGAGGTTCCTCCAGTGCATCGCTAATAAGTTTCTGATGCAAATGGTGGAGGAGCCGACTAGAAGAGGAGCGCTGCTTGACCTCATCCTCACTAACAAGGAAGGTCTGGTTGAAGCAGTAAAGGTCGAGGGCTGCCTTGGTTGCAGTGACCATGAAATGGTGGAGTTCAGGATCTTGTGTGGCGGCAACAGGATAGCAAGCAGAATTACAACCCTGGTCTTCAGCAGGGCCGACTTTAACATTTTCAAGCAGTTGCTGGGGGAAATCCCATG
>NW_009719754.1:0-18337 GCF_000703405.1 Apaloderma vittatum
AGAAAAGAAAAGAAAAGAAAAGAAAAGAATTTTATATATGGAGGGGAAATTTCAATGTTTCAATATGTGTTTTATCCCAAACTGACTGAGTTTTATTTCTCTCTATATAAATAGATACACTTGAATAAGAAAGTTATAACAACTTTCATTCAAAAATCTATCTTATTTTTATAATTTAACATTACTGAAATGAAATAGTTTACTTTGGCTGTTCTGTTTTCTGATTCTACATTGCTTTTATATGAATACGTGTATCTTTCAACTTCAATGGATATATAAGTTGGGTGTCTTACAAGAGCATTCTTTAGTATTTGAATGCTGTTGAGGCCACAGCATGCTCATAGGATTAATACTGCATAATTTTCACCATCTAAAAACCGTTCATCAGAAACTAGTAATTTGTTACACCTTTCATCAGTAGGACCATCAAGAAGATTAGTCTTCTTAAAATATTTATCTAAGACAAGTGGACAAATGGCTCCTGAAATGCACCCCCCCCACTTCCCCCTTTTCATTGACTTGAACTGCTCAATTATATAGGGCTGAAGGTAATCAAAATGTCTCACCCTGACCAGTCAGCCAGGGAGGAGATCTCTGAGGGAGGAAGATGTTGAATCCCAGCTTATAAGGATAATTTACAGCAAAACAAAGAACAAAGGCCACTTACTATCATACTCAGACTTGAAGATCACGTACCTGACCTTGCATTTTTCTAGATATATTTGATTTCTAACTCTGCCCACAGAAGTCCAGGAGACAGCAAAAAGTGCTTTAGTAAACATCAGACTGATTTCCCAACTTTGAAATGTAACTGTTCTTTCCGGGTCCTCTGCCAGTAGCATGAATCTCTCATTCATGGAAACATGTCCATGATTAATCTGATAAACTCAAGTATTCTCACGAGCACACACTAACCATTTCTGATTTTGCTAGAAGGGGTCTATGCCTAGAAGATTCGTTAAGATTCAGGCAGCTTCTTGATAATCAAGGTTATTGATTATCATAAGAAAAGACATTAGCATTATTGAATCCTCTTTGTTATGACAGTAATCAGCAGCCCCTTCCTGTATTACTGGGAGCGGTTTTGAAAGGTTTATGGCTTACTCCTGATGTAGATAAATGTTTTTAGAATCCATGGTTTTGCATTTCATGAATAAAAAGGTGATTGAACAAAGACTACATTCATCATTCTGTTTATCGCCCTGAAACAACAAGTGTAATTTATAAACCAATAATACTTTTTTTTTTCTAGTGTTATACACATGTTCTAAAAGAATGGATCAAATTAATGCAGGCCCAGAAAACAACACCAACACCAGACTAATACATCCAACCCTTAAGGGATTTGAAAGAATCCAACCAGCACGGTGACTTTGAGAAGTGCTTTGTTGGTTTTTTTTTTAAAAAAAATCTTTTATTTCTTTTTTTTGACCTCGCTTTTAAAAAATCAAATGATGGATCTCTTCTAGTATTGCAGCTATTCTCTTAACATTAACACAGGCAATGAATGCTCATCCCTAACTGATATTTTTAATAGTAACTCTAGTGAGTGTATACATACTAGGGAGGCACTCTTTGTTTGTGTTACTTCTCTGGATGTGAAGAAATATCTAAAATCAGACCTAATCCCTTCTCTGTTCTGCATTTGGAATGAAGTAGGTGGATGTACCCATTCCATATCCTTGAGAAAGATCACTACATACATCCTTCGGATCCAGAAAGGGGGATTCTGTTTTCCGCTTCACATCCTGAAAAATTGCCTGATTGGAAATGGCATCTGAGTCCTGTATTTTACCAGAATAGACATTTAGGTCACCAGCTCAAGGTTCCCAGTACATCTTTGCAGCTCTTCCACATTGGACTTAGACCTCACATAACAAGTTCCTACCTAACACACGGCATTCACTGGGGGCAGTCAAATCTCTGAAGATATTTGAAGACTTCAGAGCTGTTGAAACACCCTGGGATCACATCCACCCTTTAACCCAGAGCATATGGTTCAGCATATTTCTTCTGGCCATGAGAAATAAATCGTTTATGCTAGAATTAAATTCCTTGGCTTTAAAACATTAACCCTCGCATTGCATGAAATTATTCTTCCTTCTCAGAAACAAAATCTTTTCCAAGTCTGAATTTAGCTAATTCTGCATCTAGTTCACTTTTGTAAGCTTTGATCAGCAAAACTGAAGGACCCCTGAGTAACTTCATATAAGTGGTTTCAGATAAAAGAGAAGTCCCTCTATTTCTTCCTTTTGGAAAGATGGCTAGACTGATCTGTTTGTGCCTCAGTCTGGAAAGCTATTTTTCAGTCCTTAGATGCTGCATCACATCCCCCTTTGTTACAGATGGTAAACTTTGTATTTTATCCACAGTGTCATATGGGATGGGTACATCCACCTACTTCATTCCAAATACAGAACAGAAATATATATTCTGTATTTCTGCTTTTTCTAAGTTTCTATTTATATTTTTACCATCTGTAACTTGCAGACATCCTTTTTTATCCATATTACATTTTAAAGTACTTTCCTCTTTCATAATCTCCATTAGTCAACAAGATTTTTGTCTTCGAATTCTTTATCTGGTGTCTACGTTATTTAACTAGCAATCCATATTTTTACTGTATACTTTCCTATTTCCATACTTTTTATGCTGAAAATTTTTTTTAAAAAAGTCTGAGTTATAATCATAGACCTCTCCCTTTTCAATTTATTTTGGAACCTGAATACTGATGGACAATGTGGAATATGCTTCAATAGTTTCAATTTTTTAATTTCTATTTCAGATCTGAAATGTCTTGTCAATAATTATTTGAAAAATCACTTATTTTCTTAATTTCGGGGTAGTTTTAAAGATAACCAGAAAGACATTACAAAAAACTCTGATACAGAAAGATCATAAAATTTAATACCTAGAAGATTGCTAATATCCAGGTCTAAATTTCATAGTCTATTATGTTAACACAGAATAACAGAATCACAAAATCATCAGAGTTTAGAGGGACCTCAGAAGATCAACTAGTCCAACTCCCCAACTAAAGCAGGATCACCTAGAGCACATTACACAGGATTGCATCCAGGTGGGTTTTAAAATTCTCCAGAGAAGGGGAACAACCTCTCTGGGGCAGCTTGTGCGAGTGGTCTGTCACCCTCACAGTGAAAAACTTTTCCACATAGTTAGATGTACCTTTATGCATTTCAGCTTGTGCCCATTGCCCCTTATCCTGTCATTGCTCACAACTGAAGAATCGGGCTCCATCCTACCACCATTTAGATATTTATAGACATTGATATAGACTCCTCTCAGCCTTCTGTTCTCTAGGCCAGGGTCCCAGCTCTCTCAATCTTTCTTCATAAGACAGATACTCCAATCCTCCAATTATTTTTATTGCTCTCCACTGGACTCTCTCTAGTAGTTCCCTGTCTCTTGAACTGGGGATCCCAGAACTGGACGCAGTATTCCAGATGTGGCCTCGCCAGAGTGGAATAGGTAGGGAGGATGACATCCCTTGACCTACTGGGAACACTCTTCTTAATGCAACCCTGGATACCATTAGCCTTCCTGGCACTAAGAGCACATTTATAGCTCATGGATAACTTAATGTCTGCTAGAACTCCAAGCTCCTTCTCCTCAGGGCTGCTTTTCAGCAGGTCTACTCCTGAGCTATACTGGTGCATAGGGCTGTTTTTCCCCATAGAACAGAATAATAGGACAATTTTGATTGGAAAGGACCTCCAAGATTGTCGAGTCCAACATTTGTCTTGACCCTGTCAACACCACTAAACTGTATCCCTCAGCACAATGTCTACCTATCTCTTAAACATCTCCTTGGGCAACCGATTCCAGTGTCTAACAACCCTCTCAGTAAAGAAATTCTTCCTAATATCCAACCTGAACCTCCCCTGGTGCAACTTAAGGCCATTTCTCCTCACCCTATCACTCACCACTACGGAGAACAGACTGACTCCTTCCTTGCTACAACCTCCTTTCAGGTAGTTGTAGAGAGCGATAAGCTCAATCTCCTCTTGCCCAGGCTAAACAGCCCCAGATCCCTCAGTCTTTCCTTCTAAAACGTGTGCTCCAAGCCCTGTCCCAGCTTGGTAGCCTGCCTCTGTACCCTCTCCAGCACCTCAGTGTCCCTCTTGTAGTGAGGGACCAAAAACTGGACACAACACTCGAGGTGAGGCCTCACCGAAGCCGAGTACAGGGGCATGATCACCTCCCTGCTCCTGCTGACGGCACCATTCCTGATACAGGCCAGGATGCCGTTGGCCTTCTTGGCCACCTGGGCACACTGCTGGCTCATGTTCAGCCAGCTGTCCATCCACACCCCCAGGTCCCTCTTTGCCTGGCAGCTCTCCACCCACTCCTCCCCAAGCCTGTAGCGCAACTCGGGGTTGTTGTGGTCGAAGTTCAGGAACCAGGATTTGCCTTTGTTGAGCCCCATTAAGGTCCACTCTGCTCAGCTCTTCAGCCTGTCCAAGTCACACTGAATGGCAGTACAGCCCTCTGGCATATTAAGTATATTTAATACAATATCTTCTATCAGATCAATGAAACTAAAATACTTTTTTCTTCTATTATAAAATAGCTTTTACTTGTTTTTTTCATGACACAATATTTCAGGCATTTAAACAATCATTCTATAATAACTATGACTATTTTAAGTTTTATAAATTTCAGGTACAAATGAAACATCTGAGTTCGGTATCCTAAATGCTATCCTCGGATGTTTCCCTTAATGGATGCACAGCTAAAGGATGTGTTCCTACCATGATTGTTTGTGAAAGGATTTGTCATAATAAGGAGCCTACAGGCTGGCTTTAATATTTAAGTATGTGCAATTTGATTGTCATAGTATCATTTTCCCTCATTTATGTTGCTTTAAAACCCTCTTGATAATCCTAGGAAATCTATTAATTGCAAATGCTATCCAGTATAATGAGATTACCCTAAGAAGTGTTTGAAAGAGTCAGAAGCAGCAAAAGAGCTTTCAAAAATACATCTCATAAGATTGTGCAAACCTATGCCCATAAATTTAATTTCCCTAATTCAAGGTAACCATGCCAGTTTTGACTGATATAGGACTAATTTACCTCGTCACTATCTCCCTCTTTCAAGATGAATGAAAGATGTAAGATATGCCCATGTACAGGGATCTAAATATAAAGTGTTTCCATTGGCAATAATGGTGTTCCTGTATATTCTTCTGGCAGGAAGATGTGATTATTTCCTGATCCATTCTTAAATATCTGAGAATGCAGTCATGCTTTTGGTTGTGTATGTAAACTATGCAAGGCAAGTAATAGTTCATTTAATATTTGGAGATTCAGATATTTTTGAGGCCAAATGTTGACTCATCCTGTCTGAAGTCATATGGCGAATGATTCACCCCATTTGCATTCACTTGATTAAAATTTCTGACATCTAGATGCAATTAATTGTCCTGGCTCCAATTTCAGCTAATGGAGAGAAATAGACATATGTATTGAGTGAGAGAGTTATATGTCCTGTTTAGGTCCCTCTCTCCTATTTTTGTTCATAACCAGAACTTAAACAACCAGTTTCTACCATGTCCTTACTTTGAATGACTAAAACTAGATAAGACAAACTCCATCTCCTGATAACATACAGTGCAATTCCTTTCCTATTTGAAGCATATACACCCAAGAAGCTTAAAGTCACTTAATAATTCCATTGTGAAAGTCCTTTTTTCAGGATGCAGCAGTTATTGCAATATTTTATGTACTACAGAAATGATTGGATATGGGCATGGCAGAGAAATTCACTGAAATCTGTTAGATGTAAAGACACAAGCTCTAGGGAAGGAAGATTTTTGGTTGAAAATCATTGCAGTTATAAAAGTATTCTGCACAGTATCACAACATTTTCTATTTGGAGTCTTTCCTGGGACTCAATTATTTTACGTGTGTGAGATGGCATTGTAAACCAAGTGGTTACTTGGTCTGCTCCAGTGTAGTTATTTGTATATTCTAAATTCAGGTTAGGTTAAAGTAAAGCAATAGTGCTGATTTTAAATTAGAATTCATAAGCCAGTGCTTTTACACAAATTCAAGAAAAAAACAATGCTTTCTGTACACTTCATCATGGGGAACTAGAAGATGAAACTAATCTGTCTACAGTGATTGAATGAGATAACTGGGGTTGAAAAAGTACAGTATACAAGATTTAAAAAGAAAGTGACAGTATTTGTATCAGAAAACAAAAGTAGAAAAGTAAATATCGGTGAAAACTTGATTCAAAATCTGTTTGGTTTTCTACATGAGAGATTTTAAAGGACATCACAATTTCCTATCCGTTGGGACAACCCCAGGCAAAATTAACAGAATTGGCACAATTAACATTAAAAGAAGATTTGCTCAAGTACAACTCTCAATTAAACAAGAGAACAATCAGGCCCTGCTACAAGTGTTTGGAAACAAGAATTAAGTGTAAGAAAAAAAAAAGGAAGTCCTGCAATTTGTTTTCACTCCAGATGTAAAATAAAACTCCTTAATTTATTACTGAAAAAGACCTAAACTAGCAAACAACTAAAAACAATTGAAATAAAAATAAAAAGTATGTGAACCTGAGTTTTCCAATAACCTAGCATAAAGGACAGGTACATATAAAAGAGAAATGGAGCTTTTAGACCATGTTCTCTTGCCATCCCTTGTCAGTATCATAAATAGCTGTGTCTCTTGTTGAATCTGTTCTATTGTGTACAAGTGGTTTAGTCTGACAATGTGAATACGTTTGCTAGAGTTCTTGTCTAGCGGGTGAGGAGTATGGAGTCATAACTACTCAAAACCAGGGAAATCAGGGCTTGGGACTATGCCAAAGAATTCTCACCTCAAGATGTTTCTGTAGAGATAATTTCCCAGAAAAAAAAAAAGAAAAAAAAAGAAAAAAGAAAAAAGAAAAAAGAAAAAAGAAAAAAGAAAAAAAAAGTGTTTTCTTCTAAGCAATGCTCTGGACACTTTCATTTAGTCACATAGCATTGTTGTCAGTAGGTGTGCAGTACAAATAGTAACTTGTTACTACATGTTGTATATAAAGATACATATTTAAATCTGGAGGAATGTTAGCAGTGAATCAACCTTTTGTACATTTATGAATTCAATATTCCATCTTTATGATTTTCCAGATATATTCACATTTCTTTTATTCCTTAGTCAAAAATAAAGCATGTGAAAAAGGAGATCTACTGTGGACAAAATATGGAATAGCTGGCTTTCTTTTCTTTTGGTAAATTAGTGAGAATACAACTTATTTCACATTTTTTCTAGGTCTGCATCAGCAAATAAATGATGCATTGATATGGTTTGTCACATCAGCAATGCACTTACGCATAGATCTTGATGTTAAAACCACTGAAGTACATACCTACTCTGATTACATATTTACAGTCCAATGACATTCAGACATTTTAGGCCTATTATGAATTAAAGTATATACATAAAGAGATTTAGAAAAGAAAATCAAAAACAAAAAGGAAGTTTCCTATACTTTAGGATAGTAGGAAAAATGAGAACTTATTTTCAAGGGTTAATTGTCTTGGTTTAGTTTATTTGCTTATAGATGCTATTTGCGGCTTCTACTGCTGAACAAGATCTTATCTCACTTGACAATAAAGTTCACTGCTTCAGTAAGGTATTTGTCTTTATATAAAATTAATAATTTTGCTAATTTTCAGTTCACTGTGTGTCTGATCCAAAGATGTTTAAACCAGTTGGTTTTGGAAAAGTCTTTTTCCTTCCTCGTACAACTGAAAACAATGCTCTTTGCCTCCATATATTTCAATTTCAAGTATTGTCAGCACGTCATCTCAGTTAACCTAATTTGTGAAAAGATATTCCAACAAATTTACTAAAACAGTCTGTACAACCTATGCACACGCGAACTGTAAGTTTCTCAGTTCAATTAGATTTAAATTATAAAAGTGTCTTTTATTTTTAAACTTTATACAACCATTTCCTCTGCTAGTTTAACCATGGCAAGTGCAGGAAATCCTCTGAATTCTCCCGTGATTAAAACACCCAGCAGAAAAATTTCACTTGCATAAACTTTATGCTTAGAAATGCCTATATATTTTTAAATGAAAAAAAGAAAAAAAAAAGCAGCTTTTTTTTCCAATGAGAGCTATTAATATTTTATGTCTCACTGAAGTGCTGCTTCCTTTTCTCTTTCTTCTTGACACCAGAGAGGCTATTAGCTCTTTATTTTTATATCTCCCTTTTTCTCACCCCTACCGTGCCCCACAACCCAAATAATAACAACAACAACTTCAATCTGTCTCTTCCTGGTCGGGACACTGTACTCACTATCTTTCCACTTTATTAACTTAAGCATTAGCTTTTTGAAGCGAGTAAAATTATAAATGACATGTAATCCTATGCTGGGTGGCAGAGGGCTGCTTTCTGAAGCTGTGATTGACTGAGGTGAACAGGGAGAGGGAAAAATTTGTTCGGAGGGTTGCAGAGTGCCAAGCGATATGTCATGGCCTCTGGCAACAAGAGCAGCATTGTATTTATAATCAGTGCAACATGCTGAGAGGGCAAATTAAGCTGCAGGAAGCCCAGCTGCGGCAGTGGCATAAGGGGCCATACTTTACTCCATACCCTTTCACAGATGTTAGCTTGTACTGGAGCCACAGCTCTAGCGATGTATTTTGGGTCTCCCAGAAAGCAAAGCTCTGCTCACGGATGAGGAATCACTCTTCCTCAGCTTGCATGGTGTGGATCCTTGTATTTCACCAAGTTGTTCAGTTCTATAAATCCCAATGGCTGTCTACACTTATGAAAACTGTTCCAAAAGAGGTTGACATACCCTGTTGTAAATTAGGCTCTCTGTTCAAGTTGGGCCGGAGTAATAAAATGAAGGCTAGTGCGAGGTCAGACCCAATAAAGCAAATGTCAAAATTATGTCAGCAGAAAAATATGGAACTGACGTATCTTTAAGACTTCAGAGATAAATATCTGCCAGTGATGCACTGCGGGGTCAGTGGCTGGATCACACAGCCTTTGAAAGAAGCAACACTGATTTTCTGCACAAGTCCCATTTTTGCAGTTGTCGTTTGTGTTGGAATGAGGCTGAAGTTTGGATCCACAGTCAATCACTTGTGATGGAACACAACAGTAATTTCAAACCTTGTGTTGTCAGTTACCTTTTAATCTCCACTTCAAGAACTGAGAGACAGGGAAATATTAGTTGTACCCAATGCCATGCTGGAGAAAGGAAGGGCAAACCTCCAATAAAGGCTAAGAGAACAAAGTGCCGAAAGCCAATATTTACCCAAACCTAGAAACTTGTATGTCAGTGGTAGCTGCATACGAAGTGACCTTAAGATTCTTTGAAAACCCCAAACTTCAAAGAAACTCTTCAGCTCAACCAAAACCACATTCAGGTTGGTTAATTTTACATCAATGAGTAGAGATCAAAGTCCTCTTAGCTGAGATTAGAAGTCTTGAAGTATGGGATATCAACCCCAAACTGCATCAAACTCTGTTTCTCTGAGGAGCTTTGGAGTTGGACACGTTGTTAAAAATATAAATTATTTGAGTTATTGCTTGTAAAGAGAGGAAACAGAGAGAGAAGGAGCACAGCAAGAAGTATATTTGAAAATAGACAGTGAGGAGAATGATTTAGATGTTATACAGTTGACTTAAACAATATGAAATTATTTGTTCAAAAAGTTTTTCTTAACTCATGTGTCTTTAATAGTCTGTTCTGTCTAATTTATAATATGGATCTAACAACTAGTTACATTTGTGTAGAATGCATGAACTGGAAACTTTAATTCAACTCTAGTTGAAAGAAATACTTCAACTTCTTCTGGTACCAGAAGCAAGGTTTAGCCTCAAGTATCACCTTAGATGCTAAGATACAATACAGCCTGCGTATTTGTTTTTCACCTTGAACCAGGCATGATGATAACTATATTTTTTTCTTTTGATATTAAGTTTCAGAAAACAGTGGTAGTAAATCAGCAGAGAATCCCAGTGATGAGCTGTATTATTATCTTTAGAGAAAACTTACAACAATGTATTTTAAAACTTTTCAAATTAAATTGCAAATATAATTCTTTCCAAATCAGGAAGGAGCTCCACCAAATTATCAGAACAACAAATTTCAGAGGAAAAAAATATAAAGTTATCTGAAAATTTTGCAAGGAAATGTTTTATTGTGATTTTTATGGTGCAAATATCTGGCTTTATATCAATCTTCTAACTCTATGTAGACTAGAGCCATTGGGATAACTTTTATGATTATAATGAAAGAAGATGTTATTCCACGCTGAGTATTTGTCATTTTGCTTGGTTTGAATCCAAAATCTTAAAATAATCTTTTCTGGAGTCTTAAAAAAGCTGGGATTTTTGGCCTTTCAAATTTCCTCTTTTTTTATGTAAGTTCCAACGAATTTGTAACTATTAACTTGCTGTAACTCAAACATCGATCTTCTGCAGGATATGTATAGTTTTGAGGCTCCAGAACTTGGTATGATATCTAAACCCCATCCACACATCCCTTCTATGCTATGATTTGCCTCCCTAGACCTATCTGGACACATATTCACATATCTAACACACACTAAATTACCTTTAAGTGTGGCTCATTGTTGAAGCTGTGAGGAAGCATTTTCTTACAGCATCCGTCATGCCACACCTCGGCTATACCAAATTCTAATTGTGCAAATTCTAATCTCTCTGCTTCCCATGCGCTGTCTGGAATCAAAATGCACATGGAAGTTCAATCATATTTGAGTTCTCAATAACTCAGGAAAGGCAATGTTCTCTAACATGTCAAACACTTCAGAGAAAATAAAGACCTCATTTTGTCACAGACATCAATTAACTTATTCAGAGGACATTTAGCTATCATCTAAAGTAATTATATGGCTTCCATCAGTGTATAATTTTAGAAATTCATCTCCACGATGGTCCTAAGACACTCGAAGAAACTGTGGTCTGGATTTATTCTAAATAGTTTTATGCATTTAGTTGAGAAGCTGAAAAACAAGTCTAGTCACCTTGAGCTCTCTCGTCAGGATAAAGCATGGATAGGTGTCTCTGGACAGTTATTTAGCTCAGAGATGAGGTGAATCACTCTCTGCAAGTGACTTTTTCTCCATCAGCTACTGCAAGGCATTAACTGCAATGTGAATTATACCCCTCTGCAACAGATTAGGTGATTCTAGACCTAGACAACAAGTCTACAAAATAGAACAGCTTAGGATGGAAACAACCCCCAAAACCCCACACACCTTTGCTAACTTCTACTCTGATTTCCTCTCCTCACAGTGTTTTACTGACTTTATGTTCATTTTTTAAGTTACTCAATAACTGAGACTGAACTGTATTTAAAGCCATGAAGAGTTTTTCCATATGATACTCCCTATTTTGAGAGATCCTATAGTAAGTCACAAGTTCTTTCCACAAATATGTTAAAAACAAATGAACATCTTTCAGTACACTGTTTCTTTTTTTAGTATAAAATAAATTTATATATCTGTATTAAAAATTGAAGAAGAAATGGTAGAGAGTGATGTTGTGCAGATACCTGCATGAATAAATATTCAACAAAAAGGGATGATAATCAATGTACTACAAAATGCTGAAGAAAGATGTTTCTTGATGGAAATGTGTTTTAATCAATACTATTAATTTCAAATAATGTCCTGATTTGAAGAACTAAAATGAAACAAACAGCTTACACTGATATTTCCATTTCAAAATGCCCTTCAAGAAAAGCCATGTATTTTTCAAACACCATAAAATTGTTGTCTAAAAGTTGATGTATATTCCTATTAAAATGTTTAATTTTAAGATATTTTTGTCATTTTTGCTTTTAAAATTCCAGTCTGAATACTTCAATTTTTATTCACTCAGTGATATTTAACTTTTGCCATTACTCAGAATGAAGATTCATTTTTCAATGTCAGCATTTTTGCATTAAAAAAAAAAAAAAACCCCCTTTTTTTTTTTTTAATTACATTTGATGGAGAAATGGCTTAAACAGGAGACTAAATTATGTGGAACAAACCAAAGTTTCTCCCGTGTCCTAACATAAACTACTGAGCCTTGAAACAGCCTATGACAGTAAAGATTGCCTTTGAAGCTGACCATGCAGGCCAGTCATCTGAGATTTTATTTACTTCTCCAGGCAGCTGCAATTGGCTAGAGCTGGAAACAGGATGCTGGGGCAGACACACTCCGATGTGACCTGCTTTAGCTTCTCGTCTATTTGTTCTTCTGCTCACTACTTGCAGGGAACAAAGATCAGACCTTTACTCTTTCACATCATGGCCTCTCTGCTGTGACTGCCCACAGAGGTCTCAATTAATAGCAATTTCAGTGATGACTGGAGATGGGCTCCCTGATGGCTGAATTCTCTGCTGATTAAAGTCATTGTTGCCCCATTAGCTGCAACATAGCACTGCCAATTTATGCCACAAGTGAGTAAAGCCCCGAGTTATTGGAACAGGTCTGTAATCACTATGGTCTTTTTAAATAGGGTAGCAGGAGGCCATTGGGATCAGAGAACAACAGCATTTTTTATCAGTTGTTGTGCAGGAAGAGGTTAAGGGCTGCACCTTAGACCAGAAATTGTTTTCTCTTCAACTTATTCATATTACACAGATCTATCAATGGGAGTGAGATAAGAGTTTCATGAAGAATAGAGAGATTTCTGTAAAAGTTTCTTTAAACAAACAAGAAAACTATTCTCAGGTAAAAATAACAAAGATATTTTTCTTTTGTATTCCATCATGGTTAAAATTGACCTCATATACATAGAGATAAATGAGTGACCAATTAGTTGAAAACCTTTACAGTCAGGTTTTTTTGCAATATTTCCTGATATACCCTTCTTTGAAATGTGTTTCACTTTCGGTAACAAAAAAATAGCACAAATAGCAAGTTGTAGACTTTTTTTCCTCACTTGAAAAATAATGCTGAAGGAATTGTTTTGAAATTGAAAATTAATGTAACCCATTATGTCCAGGAAATTTCTTCAATATATTACTTGCCAAGTCTTTGGTCTTTGCGAAGAAAATAATTTTAATTTATCTCATTTTTCACAGCTGAGCCAATGACTATTTAACTGGAAGTGCCATTGTGACTAAGCAGAGAAATATCAGGATTCTTGGTCATTCTATTGGAGCTCAGCTATTAAGTCCGCTAGGTTAACACTGAGAATCAGTAAATTTGCCACTTCGAAAGAAATTTCAGAGGATGAAAATACTTTGTTTGGTTTCTTTTGCGCTGTTTCAGAGCATTAGACAGAAAATTATATCTTTGCTATAAAACTCAGACAGGTGGATAAAAACAAGCTACAGAAAGGATAAAATTTTGATTTAAATGTTATAAAAGTTTGGAACTAATTTCTTACATGTTTAGGTATTTTTTAGCCCTTGTATAAAACTATTAATGGATGCTTCATTGTTATATCGTCATGAAGTTCTTAAAATCCCTAAGTGAAAATGCAATTTTGATGTTAAGTCCAGAGACTGTAAAGTATTGTTGATTTACTGTACATGGTTAGTACATTCAAATTTCCCTTGAGGATTTAGATAAACGCCTTCTGCTAAGTTATATGGCTGAGGTGCTAGTGTAGGCACTCGTCTTTGTGTTCGACATTATGTGCTTTTAGCTGTTCTGCTCAAATCAATAGCTCGGAGCTATAACTCAAGCCAATTGACAATTCTGACCTGCAATTTTTGCCAATACTTTGAAATTCACCTATGGAAATTTAGCTCTTCTGCCAAGATAGTTATGAAAAATGTTCAACCTTCTATCTGTTGCATTATGATAAAAACTCAAAAGTACGGATTATAGGGATAGCACTGTAGATTCCCAAATCAGAGGCAGATTCCTTTCAGAGTTACCTTGTGCCAAGTTAGCTAAAGGCTACCTCACTTAAAGGAACAGAACTATATCATTTCCTTCAAGAACTTTGGAACAGGAAAAATGTAACTAAGTGACAAGAGACATTTTTTTCATATGGTTCTAGATGCCTATTTAAAATTCAAACTGATAAAAAAAGGAAAAACCTCAAGAAACAAGTGTATATAGAAATAAAACTTTCCCAAATGATCTTTCCAAGTGTTGAAGAATTTAGTTTCATACGTCACACTTTTTTCTTGCAGCTCAGCATGACTAAGATTTAAATATCTACAGTGTTATCCCTATAAGATGTGCTTTTGAGTTTTCATCATAGCTTGAAAGTATTTGCAAGACTATTTCTTACCCAACTCTATCCTTTATGTGTAGAGGGTTACGAATGAACTCTCTTCTACCTTTGCTGTTCACCTGTAAAACACAGAAAAAGTTGCTGGTTAGGGACCCCTCCCAACATCAACATGTTGTTCAGCTGTTGTGCACAGCATGAAAAAACTAAAAAGAAGCCTGAGCACCAGTGGCACCAGATTTGATGAATGTTGTAACAACGTTACACTCAGATACAAGGAAAAAAAAATAAAAGGATGAAGAAGTAATTCAGTTTTCCAAAAGGATTTTGGGTGTCTGGCAGATTTATAAGAGTATAATATTTCCACCCAAATACAAGGAACAGAAGTCTTTGCTGACCTCCAGGGCAGCACAAATATGAAGAAGACTATCTAGACTTTCTCTGGGCACAACCTTGCCTAAACACCCCAAATATCATGTAAAGAAAAGGAAGATGGTGTAGGTCGTGATCTTTTTATTCCATTTTATCATTAGTTAGAATTAACCTTTTTTCTTACAATTAAAACAAAGCAATAGAATTCATCAAATTGAAGTTATTAAAAAAATGAGGGGAGAGAAAGAGATAAAGAGCAACATCATAATTTTTATTCATGCTGTGCTGGAAATAAATAGATAATTTTTAATGGATATATATCTGAAATATGAGCAGAAGAAAGCAAGACAATCCAGGTGTGTGAGTAAGAGAGCGAGAAAGAAAGCAAATATGCCTAAACATTTGATACAGACTTTCAAGGCCAAAAAGGAATTTAACAGCCTTTCAGAACAGAAACTATGATGAAATTTGATCTTTAACCACACTAAATCTTAGGGTGCACGTCTACAATAAGAACAAGAAAATGCAAATGAAATTAAGTCAGATGAAAATCTTTGATTATACAACGCATTAGTCAGACCCACATTTAGATTACAGTGATCAGTTCTGGTCATCACATTACAACATAAAATATTGAAACACTTGACAAGGTAAAGAGACAGGAGATGAGTTTGATCTTAGGCTGTGATTATGTTGTATTAATGACTTTCTATCATATTACTGGCTTCTCTATCTTATTAGAGCAACATCACTTCCTAATCGAGTAAGAAGGCAGCCAAAAGAAGCAGAATTTTAGAAACTGTTAATATTATTGCCTTTTTAGCTTTCCTTTTCATAGGCTGCATACTCTATTTAAGAAAAGGAGATAAAAGTAGGCTGTTTATTTCAATTGGGATAATATGATTCACTGATCAATAAACATAAACAAGAGCAGAATATTACATATGCAAGATATTTAGTCAAAATATCTCACACTGCATCCCAGGAAGGAGAGTCTGTGCGTAAGTGAAATAGAAGGCAGCTTTTAAAAATAAAGGCAGGGTGCCAAGAATATCATTT
This sequence comes from Apaloderma vittatum, assembly GCF_000703405.1. Classification (NCBI taxonomy): domain Eukaryota; kingdom Metazoa; phylum Chordata; class Aves; order Trogoniformes; family Trogonidae; genus Apaloderma; species Apaloderma vittatum. The sequence goes on from NW_009719754.1 coordinate 15,619, forward strand.
CATTCCTTGATGATTTATACTGAGTGACTTAGTTACTAAAGTCTAGGTAAGTCACACTGCGAAGTGCATTGCAACTAAAGTGCTCTTGCATATGATCCTGTGACATTGTCATGCTCTGAAATTCCCCTGTAAAAAGAAGTAGATATACCCTAAGGCAAAAGTACCCCAAAAAGCCATCAGATTTTTTTTTACTGCTAATAGAATTGGTGTTACTCCATAAGAGAACAAGTAGGCAGCCTTATGTTAACAGAGGGAGTTACTCCATCTTTGCGAACCTGCCCTACACTAAAGCTCCACATGCTGTGACTCTTTACCACAGAAGCTCTGCATAAGATAAACTTTCTTAGGACTAAACCAGAAAACATCAGGGCCTTCATCTCCAGTGCCCCTTCTGTGGACACTATCCTGCTCCTCTTTAATATTACAAGAAGCTTTAATATTCATTTGCTCAGACACAAATATTCTAGTCAGAGAAATAAATATGAAAGAACAAATGTGTTTGCTTATTTATATTCTTCTCGTCATCAAGGAAGTGGATTAATACTTTTCTGGGAACTTAATACTTGAGGAGCTTTAGGAAACTGAAATCAAATTTCTTAATGTAATCGACGGAGATTTCACTGACATTTCTTTTTTTCCAAGAGAAGCATTAGAAACTGTTATTATAGTTGAAGAAAAGTAATCAAGATCTGAAAATTATAGTGCTGCACTGGGCATTTGCATCACATCTTAACCTCTTCTCCTGACTATTTTACTTCATTTGTTTCCTAGGAAAAGCAGTTATTTTCCATTGACATCAATTGAAAATTAGAGTCATATATTTAAACAGATACAGAGATTTTCTTCCACAAGAAAACTTGTGTCATTTAACAGTCTCCTTCTTTATCTTGAGGTATTTTATCAAAATAATGTGCGGTACTATTGTTTAAATAAGCTGCATAGACTTCATGCTGGGAAAAATAATATACACAAAGGTTAATGTTGCGCTTATGGGCAATGTTACTCTTATGGGTGTCTATCTTTGTTCAATGGACAACAGAAAAGCCTACTGAAAGGGATCCTCCAGAAGGTGATTTGGGGTGCTGTCTGGACTAAACTGTCCTGCAGAGAGATCTATCTCTCACCATTGCAGGAGAAGAATCATAGAATCATAGAATGGCCTAGGCTGGAAGGGACCTTAGAGATCATCTAGTCCAACTTCCCTGTCATAGGCAGGGACACCTCTCAGCTAGATCAGGCTACTCAAGGCTCCATCCAACTTGGCCTTGAACACCTCCAGGGAGGGGGCAGCCACAACATCTCCAGGCAATTTATTCCAAAAGCTTGCCACCCTCTTCCTGAAGAATTTCTTCCTAAGGTCCAATCTAAATCTATTCTCCTTCAACTTAAACCCATTTCCCCTTGTCCTATCAGTGGACATTCTTGTAAAAAGTCGATCCTCAGCCCTCCAGTAGGTTCCCTTCAGGTATTGGAAGGCAGCTACTAGGTTCCCCTGAGAAGACAGGGCATTTACTAAATTGTTCTATATGAATGCCTGATATTGTTCCCAAAATGGGGAGGGAAGGGGAAGAAAAGAACAATCAGGGAGGGAAAAAAAAAAGGTATTAAAATATGGCTGGACAACAACAACAACATAAAAACCATCACAACAGAACCCTATCTAACTATCAGATGGATAGACTCATCCTTCTTCTTGCATTCAAAGTTATTTAGATTGCAAATTCAGGCACTTAAAATTACCAAACTCCTGATGAGACATAATTTCCACCTGAGGCCCAGCTTCTTATAGTACCAGGGAGACTGATTCTCTAGGACCACCTGACGAATTAAAGTACATATTGGCTGAAGTCAATTTTTCTTTAGTTCTTTTCTATAGTTTTTCTTTGGGTCATTGATCAGAATGCAGTGAAACCATAGACAATGGTCGGGGAGACACTGAACTGTGAACCAAAATCAGTCTTCCCTACAAGAGTGAGAGATTGATCCTTTATAATCAAAAGATGATCCTAGTCATGGAGATTACAGTGCATAGGCACAAGTGTTTAAGAGTGCTTTAGCCTTTTGCATCAGAATCCTCCATTTCAAGTGACATGAAAAGGCTTATCGGTGGTGCAGCTCCATCAAACCTGGTCCACTCAGCACAAATGAAGTCAGTGCATTAGGCCCTTTGCTTATTCTAGCTAAGTTTAGTAGATTCTTTTATATTCCTTAATTTTATTTTATTTCACTTATTTATTTATCTATCTATCTATTCATTTATTTGTTTATTTATACAGTATAGCCTTGGCTATTTTCATTGTTTATATACTTGTTTTTGTTTCTCCTTCACACACTGAACCACAGTGGAGTTTTGCAATAACAGCTGAAAAAGATTCTGGTTTGGAAATGTCATATTTCATATATCATTTCTGAAGTTGTTACATTTTGAGCTTTCTTTTCTGGGGAAAATCATAATTCATTGTTTTACCAAGGAAAGAGGGAAAAAATTTCCCACCAATGTAGAGAAACAACAGGCAGCAAACAGTACTGTGGATGTTTAAAATCTTTTTCAATTATGACAATTCTTTGAAATTTAATTTATAGTCACTCCTGTGGTTTGAATTGTATAGAACTAGGCTGCAAAAGCCTTTCACAGGAAAATGTGTTTAGTGGGAAGAAGTAAACTCTTCCCATTTTCCTACTTAGTGTTGTTGCGCTTTTATCTCTTCTTGAGGGTAGG
>NW_009719755.1:0-208 GCF_000703405.1 Apaloderma vittatum
TCCCCCACCCGGCTTCTCAGGCCGTGTCTCCCGGGGTGAGACACAAAGCTGGGAGTTGGCTTTTGAGGGAAACCATCGCCTTTTGTTCCTCCTCTCGCCCTCCTCCCTGGGCGGGCTCCCGCCAAACTTCTCCTCAGGAGACCACCCCCCACGGGAGCCCCAAACATCCTCCCACACACACTCGCCCTGAAGTGTTTTGGGCTGGTTT
>NW_009719755.1:358-10045 GCF_000703405.1 Apaloderma vittatum
GCAGGGCCCCCGGCTTGGTGTTGCCCCAAATCGCTCGGTTGAAGGCCTCCGACGTGGTGGGGTGAAGATGCTTCAAAATGGGGATCTACTGCCTGGGGAGCTGTGCGAAACACAGACTGAAAGGATCCTGGCCCACCGTGGTGTAACTAAACACAGAGGGAATAAATCCACTGGGCAGAGCAAAGTGACAAAGGGATGCAGCAAGATGGCATCAGGGTCTGACCTGGATATCCCCCATAAGAAATTGGTAGGCGCGGCTAATCTAATGCTAAAAACATGCCGGTAGCGGTAGGATAAAACACAAATGCCATTTCTCTCAACTCCTGCCCCTTTTGATTAGGAAAGCGTCTTTTTGTGTCGAATCTCCAGCCTCGAAACAAGCCCATCGGCCCCGTTTCGCGCCGTCGTGTTCAGCACAGGGGTTCATCAGGCGCTTGCAGATGTTTAACGAGGCGTCAGCCCTGCTCCAGCACGATGTATTTCAGTGTGTGGGCTGTGCGGAAATGCACGTGTTAAACGGACACTTCAAGGGATATGTTATTTTGCACAGTGCATTCTGGCAGGGGCGAAAGAGGCCTAATATGTCACGCCCAATGCAAACACGAGGTAATCCTGATTCGACTGCTGCTTGGAGCCGTGAAACCATGGAGAAGCCTGCAGGACAGAGCTGTCAGGCTGCAAATTTGGGGGTTGTGAGGGTTAGGTCAAGCCCCATGGCATATCATCACGAGCCAGCTCTTTTCTGAAGTCAAGCATTTCTACACAGCCCCTGCGCGGTCAAGACATGATCGAGAAATTTTGGTGTGAGATGTGAGCACTGGATTTCTTCCCTCTGAAAATTACATTATCCGTAGAAAGATATTTTTTTGGACATGGAAGCCTGGGAATCGGCTGCTCTCAGGGAGTGTCCCTCACCATCTGCTCATACATCTGTCAAATCCACTCATAAACCCCTGCCCAGAGTCCTTGTTCGGGAAACTGTAGGATAGATTAGCACTCCCTTTTATTTTCCTATGCTGCTATGATGTGAACACAAGTGAAAATACAGACGGAAGGGGTGGTTTGTCAGGTTTGAGGCAGGTATGTGAGTTTTAAACACACACAGCTCAAATCTCCAGGGCAGGCTGAGCTAGAGGGGAAAACCTTGGCCACAGCTCAGCTGTGCATTGGCTATGGGAGCAGAAGGTATGTTGTTCCTTCCCCCCCTTTTTAAAACATTTTCAAGAGTTTTTTATTATTATTTCAAATCAATATTCCCCCTCCTGAGGTGACTGATGAAAATATCTGAGCTTTTGAGTATTTTCATGAATATTTTTCTATTTTCTTGAGAATTTTTTCAATATTCTTTCTCTATTGGTTTTGTCTGCCTGAGTTTTAGGTAACTTTTCTTTACTACTCATGTGTCTTTTTTTTTAAAATTATTGTAGGGCAATGAAAAAAGCAAAATAAAGTTACCTGCTGTTTGGTTTTGCTCCTGAGGCCCCAAATCCTGCAATGAATCAACCTTGATCCAGACAGCCAAGGATGTGTCAAATATGAAACTTAGGATTGCTAGTATAGATTTCTCTAGCCATTCTCCAACAATTTTCTGTTAGCTGTGTACATAAATAGGTATGTGCATACACAGTTGCATGAGCTGCTCCTATAATGATGTTTATGATGAGCTAGATGATTTGTGAGATCCCATGGCTAATACAAAGTTTGAAGCCAAGTTTAACCTCTTCTGGCAGTCACCAGGAGTAAATGAAGGATGTGGAGTTTAGATCAGCTACATTGTCTTTTGGAAGGGGAAAGCGGTGCCTCTGTCCTTCACCATGGACTATGCCAGGGCTTGAGCATCAGCAGGTTCCTAATTCTCTTCCATTAAGTAGAATGAATTGGGACTTTTGTCTTTAAAACATAACTTTCATTCCACCAGAAGTTCAACCTGTTCTCACATCTCTGATCCAGAAGCAACACAGTGGAGGGAGAATCCTTGAATCCCAGCCTCTCCCTGCCTTGAGACAGTAATGAACGTCTGTAAAAGCCCCTATGAGCAACTTCATCCCGAATGATTTGTGCTTAGACTCACTTGACAGACCTTCACACGTAGAGTGTAGGCTCCCAGCTCGGCTGGAAATCTGATTTAAGTAAGCATTTACACCAGTAACTGCACTGATGTGAATGCTGAGGAACATTTCCCTTGAAAAGATTTTGGTAATGATGCAAATAACTTCAATAATTTTATTGATGCTCTTTGTGGGGAAAGGAACACAGGCAGCTCCTCCACACTCACCTCCCCCCTTCTGGGGCCTTGGGTGTCTGGATGGATTGCAATGGTCTTTGATGGACAACAAAGGCTCTTTTGTTCTGTCAAAGAAGCAGAGCCAATAATGCCCCAAAGAAGTCAGCAGGAGAGCTCCACTCACCCGACTAAAAACAAAAGAAAAAAGTGTGCAGCAATGCACATTATCTTTCTTAGAGAATTAACCCCTTCCATCATCCCAGCCCCTCTACATTCCTACAAAAGGACCTTTCTGGCTGCCACAGCATCTTTTCGCTTTCATCCTATTGCTCTGCTTCAGGCTGTCAACCCCAATCGCTGTCAGAATTGCTGATAATTGAATGTTACCTCCTCTTTCTTCACCTCAGAAAATTGCAAAAGCCCACTAACTCTCTTAAAACTACTGTCAAGGGCTCAGAAGATCGATGGTGGTGTATCCTGCGCTGACATCCTGCCTGTTTGGGTTTTTTTTTTGGATCAACCACATCATTATAGTCAGTGAGAACTGTTACCGTCAAAAGCATGTTACATGATGTCTCCAGAGGCAAGATTCTTCACTGAGCAAACCTAGCCTGCACTAAGAAAATTTCCCTGGTAAGGTTAAATTTGATTTTAAAAATGATCCAGTTACACTGCTACAATGTAAATAAAATTTAACCTTAAATGGATTTAAATGTAGCTTCTACCAGCTTGATGTAATTAAAACCATTACTGACGTCTAAGTAGCTTCACTTGCATTAAGAGTTGGCATTGAAGAAGGCAGATTAATTTTACATGGATTTAATTTTCAAAACTGGAGCAGATGTAGCCTTACTCTGAAGAGAGGATGGAGGAGCAGAAGTCAGCACAGCTTCTTTATTAGCACATGCCCAGGCCCTGCTCCACAGCCCTTCTCAAAAGCAGGGGAGAAGCCGTCCTCTCCTTCCCTCCTCTCCGTTCTTTGGTAAGCCCAGTAACAGCAACATTCAACTTTTCCTGGCAGAGCCATACTTCAGCTAAAAGACGGGCACGGAGCTTTGTGTTAAAGTGCCACAGCATAGCTTTGTAGGATAAAATGTCTTGATTCCCCAGCCCGATGCCACAAGTATGAGGGCAAGTCGACGGAAGCCAGATAACTCACAATTCTGACAGGAAATACCTTTTAGACAACATGTAATCAGCCCGTGGTACTCATTGCCATGGGATGCTGTTGTGGCCAAGAGTTTAACAAAGAAATTTGCTAACAATTCATACCAACGGGACCTCGCCAGGCCTCAAAAATTGTAGACCACCCTGTAGCTCTAGTTCCATATGGGGCTCTGCACCCCGGTCACAATGCAGGGGAAGTCTGTGACCACGCATTGCGTTTGGGCTCTGTGTAACAGTTGCTTGGGGCCTCTTTGAAAACAAGGGTTGCTTTGATCCACAGACCAGCTGCAGTCTTCTCGTCATAGCAGTGGCTACGTGTGGACCCCACGCTCTTTAAACCAGTCCTCTTGCCAGCCAGGCTAGAAGACGTGTTTGAATACACCAGAGTTCTCTTCCAGCGATGTAGGGAAGGGATGGTGTGTGCCTGCACCGCTGACTGTGTTGCCTCACACAGCGTCAGTTCGTAGCTGGAAGGCAGAACCGGGCTTCACAAAACCCTGACACACACAGCACCAGTATGTGAGGTACCACTGGGGATTGGATTGGAGAAGCACACATGGAGGTACATGGACAACTGTTCTACCGGCAATTGTATTTGGAAACGCTGAAAACTCTGTTGGAAGGTGCATAGACCCTCCCCATCTGCCTTCTCTGGAATGTCATGCATTCTCCCAGGGTCATCCAGAAGCCTTCAGAGGCTCTGGGCAGAGTGCCTGTATGTGCAGTTCTGCACGCCATCTGGAGTTATCCTTTCAGGCTTCAGATCCAATCTTCATGACTTCAGTCAGCATTGCAGTTCCTTCTGACCCCTCTGCAACTGGCCTCTCTAGCAGGCAACACGGTTCTTTCTCATATAAGTGTGAATCCTTTGCAGCTTAAAATGTCCCGGAGTGCTCAGGAGTCTAGCTTGGGTATAAGCAGGACAAAAGATCGCAGAATCATAGAATACCCAGTTGGAAGGGACCTCAAGGATCATCCGGCCCAACCTTTCTTGGCAAAAGCACAGTCGAGACAAGATGCCCCAGACCCTGCACAGGTGAATTTTTAAAGTGTCCAGTGTTGGAGAATCCACCACTTCCCTGGGCAGATTATTCCAGTGGCTGAATTTTCTCATTGTGAAAAATTTTCCTCTTGTGTCCAATCAGAATCTCCCCAGGAGTGACTTGTAGCCATTACCCCTTGACTCTTCCATGTAACTGACAGTTTCCTGTCACTTATCCTAGGATTTCTTGTAATGGTCTACAAACAGCGTTTCCAAAACAGTTATTTTGGAAAATATTTGATTTTCTAAGTTTCCGATACTGCTGTAACAAGAACACCTGTCTGAAAAACCCACCTATGTCTGTGCTGACCACTGCTGCTTTAGGTCGGTGGATGGACTCCTCCTAATCAATGTCGGGAGCCTGAAAGCCTGGGATCTGGGAATCAAGTGGTATTCAGGGACCTAATGAATGGTTAGGTGACAGTAATATTGCTGGTTGAGAAAAATGGGGTCTTAGCACCTAACCCCCATGTCAGTCCTTTGTGGCAGTGGGAATCTAGCCATGAACTCAGAAGGGATGGAGAGGGGATTGCATGAACTTTTTGCCAGGAGGGACCGATGGCTTAAAACCACTGCTACGAAGGCATCTTATCTCTCTGGCTGAGAAAGCAGATGCAATTTCCTAGAAATGTTTAAGATGCTACATGCCAGGAAGTGAAGATCTCAAGGCAGCTGTTTCCAAAATAACTGTAAACACATTTCCCCTCACGTAGTCTATAGATAGCAAGGCCCTCCGATCATATCATGGCATAGTGGAAACTTTACTGCATAATTCAAAATCACAAATATTTACAAAATCACAAAATAATAGTCAAAAGCTCATTTTACCCTGTTCCCTACTTCGATGGGAGCCCTGCTGTTTCTTCCAGACGGTAAGCTGGCCTCTTGCCCAGACCATATATCTCTTATGACAGGCTCCTTAAGGACCAAATCTAAATGGAAGCCAAAAGAAATACGTCTTACTAAGTGACACAAGGGTAGCTTTCTGAGTCTGATTCTGAGCCCATTTTAACTGATTTTGCATGAATACAACGCTGCCAGCTTTAACTGCGTTAATCCAGATTTGTACTGATGCAAGCAGAGAGCCCGAGTGCCTTTGACATTGGTACAAAAACAAATTTCTAAAAATGCTGAAGTTGCAGCCAGTGACCTAGGCAGTATTTGAACAATTGCATTCACATCTGGCCTCTGGAAGATTTCTCCGTTGTTTGTCTGCCTCGTTGTTAGCTGAGCCAAATCACTGCGTTACCTTAGGTAAGGGGGGAACATTCACGATATCTTACACCTCGTTGCTGCTAAGAGAATTATGCGAAAAACTGATGCAAAACCTGGTGAGTGAAACAAGATGATCTTCTACAGCCATGGCTGAGCTTTGTACTGGACTTTCAGAGCCAGACTGCCCCTTCCTGACAAAGGCATCACGAGGACTCCACATCTATTCCAGGAGGTCTGAGAAGGCCGGGGAAGTGCTTAGACGGGTGCTGCTGGTGGTGGGAGCAAACAGTACAATCCCAGGGGATGTCAAAGCTTCTGCCCTCTTCTGTGCCTCAGCCACAGCTTCATTAGAACCAGGGCTGTTCTTCATCATTTTCTCTATCAAATACTCCAGCGATTCTTGGTAAAGAGGGCACCACGGTAAACATTCAGCTCTGGAGGGGCTTGCAAACACCTCAGAATCTTCAGATTAGATTAATGAGAAAACATTCCCATGATGCATCTATTATTTTATTTTTGGTACTTTATGTTCTTTATAAAGGGCATTTCTCACGCACCTCACAAGATATGTGGTTTTGCCTTCTCAGATACTCTCACCCTTAGGATCTCACCCTTAGCTGATCTAATGTAGCTTTGCTCGAGGACATTGCGCCCTGTAACACCCTCCACCTCTATCTGGGCACATTTGGGCTCACCAGTGGGCAGAGCCTGTCTCTTGTTGCTGTTGGGCTGGACAGAACTGGAACACGCTGCAGCTAGGCACGCAGTGCCATTGCCTACCAAAATTCCACTGAAATCCATGGCACAATGGAAGGGCAGAAGACTAGATCATGACTGATGTTCTGTTGGAGCGGCGCCAAACGGCATCTGTGGCGTAGCGCGAGGAAGCCTGATGCCTTGCACTGACGCCAGTGTTACAGATAAGGTAACGGGATGTCAGTCTGCTTTCACTTCCCGAGCGAACCTCACAGTGTGTTTGATGAATAAATCTTTCCTTGTCTCCGTTCTCCTTTTTACCTCCCCCACCAAGTTTGCAGTAGTGTTCATCCCATTCTTGGTTTAGGAAGGCACCCCGGCTGGAGTCCTCTTCTGTCGAGAGAGTGCAATTTAGCTGATCTGTAACCGTCTGTTTCCATTCATTCCTGAGGTTTTCCAGCTGCCCACAAAAACAATGCACTGATACACTCTGTGCGGACTTGAACCAGGTCCAGAGAAAAGGGTTAGGTGGGGCCGGGAGGTTTGGGGAGTGTTCTCTGTCCTGGAAAATGAAGCAGATACTGGCACAACATGCTCAGAAAGACGACGGCGGAGGAGCCGTCTGCTGATTCCCCGGCCCACACGTGGTCCACATGCCAGACTTTGGGGTCAAGCATCCAGCTCCTTGCAGGGCAAATGTCAGGAGGACCAAGCTCAAGCATCGAAGTGCTGGGAGAAAAACGAACTGAATTTCAAGGGAAGGCTGATGCTGCACTTTCACGTGTGTAAAGCAGACAGCTTTAATCAGAAAGGGTGTAATATTTAGTTAATTTTTCATTTAATCTCTTTCCCGCTCCTTTTATCTTCCTTCCTTTTCACAGAGAGGCATAAAATGAGTAATAAAAAATGCTAACAGCACAACTTCTTGATTTATACTGCGAGCAGATCGCAGGCAGAGCTCCCTGCTGAGTTTGAGGGAACAGCCTGATTAAAAATTGATGCCACAATATGGTCTGTCTTAGCAACAACACTCACAAGTGAAATTCATCTAGGATATAAACTGTGACATTTAAAATGCCTGGTGGGTGAAACTTGACCAAAAAGAAATAATAATTGGTGTGTGTGGCTCTAGGGAATAAAGGCAATTGCCATGACACTTTATGGAGTATCGTGTGTGAATCACTGAAGCTATTAAGTCTTCTGCTGCCTTTTTCCTGGCCCCAAGAGGTTAACTTCTTCCCAAAGCCACTCACTGGGATGAGAAATAAGAACTGCGTGCATGTGCCACAGAGCTGTGTCTGGTCTGGGTACGTGGGTAATCTGGATTTTGTGTTGTTTGCCCAAGAGACCCACTAGAGAGAATAATGAAGGGGTTTAAAAGAGAGTATCCTTTCTGCCAGAAGTGGTCTTTTAACCAGGCCTTTGCTTATTTATTGGGGGAGATTACTCACGGGGTCACCTGGCAAAAATGACTGGAAGTTATGAAAGAAAGAGCCTTCTGCCAACTATTTAAGAGAAAGAGGGAGAGAAATGGAGAAGAAACGAGAGAAAGAGCAGTGAGTTGGCTGCAGGGAAGGGGAAATTTTGTGATTCAGAGGAGAAGCCAAGAACCAAGGCTGTTAAGGGAGGGAGAAGACCCTGGGCTCCTTAGAAGTCTGGGTGCTATATTCTGGTGGCATTCAAACATAAATGGAAAGCTGAAGCAAAGAAGAAGGGCACAGGCACCTACATGTGCCTTTTGAAGCCCTTCGGGCAGACGTGGACCTCTAGGAAGGGGTGAGCATAAAGCACCAGAGTGACCTGGGGCTCAACACTGCTTCTGGAGGTGTAGGGCAGCTGGTGCTCCCTGTCCTGCTTCCAGCGAGGAGCAAAGAGAGCCTGTGTGATGAAAACAAGACGAGGGGGCTTAGCTGAGTCACTCACTGTTGTTTGTTGTTCACTGTCCCCAAAGAGGTGCTTTGAGACTGATGAAAGGGAAGGCACTTCTGAGATACCCCCCATAAATCTCAGCCTGGGCTGTTGTCACACCAGCAGGGACTTTCTGGGGGCTGAGGCAGGGCAGGCTCCCAGAGAATTTGGCCTTGAGCACCCCAACAAGGAAAGCTGTTGCAAGGCAGCAGTGATGCACCCGCTGAGATCCAAGGACAATGAAAATACACATACCCAGCACACTTCCCTGCAGCTTATACCACTTCGATGAAACATCTGCTCGCACAGAATAAAATCCCTCTCCTACTCTAAGCAGATACAGTTCCCCCTGAAATAGCAATAGGAGCTGCTGCATCTGCTCACATCATGGCCGGGCTTCAGCCCCAGGAGGATGAGGCCTTAGCTAAATCAGGCTGAGCTGCCTGCTTTATCTTACACTCTCCTGTGAATAACTTTTCTCATTACACCTCTTTACACAAGCGCCAAACCCCAAGCAGGCAGGAAAGCCGTCCAAAATGCGGAATTATGACAGCAGCTCAAGCATCATGGGGTTTGGAGAGGTTATTCATTTAGCAAAGAAGTAAATGTGCAAATCAAACGCTCTGGCAGCATACGTGTGATGATAACCATGCTGATTAAGTGTTCAAGCCCCAGGATATGCTGGGAACGGCACTAGGACCTAGAAAATAACCACTCCATGATTTTGGAAGACAGCTGCAGGCTCTTCCTGTTCTGCTCTGTAAGTGATCCATCTCCTCTCATAGATCTGTTCATTTTGGATGCAGTTCCTCAAAATATGCATTACTTATGGTCGTGCAGATAAATACAAAGGAGACCAGCAGTTGTGCTGTTAACCCTTCAGATCTCTGTTGGGCCTAGCTATGCAGTGAGGAAGCAAAAGATCCAGAGCCCAGTTTTACCTACAGGCGGCTTTGGTAAAGTCAGATCGGTTACATTAGCTGAGGTTATTAACCTCAGGGAATGTACTTTTCCTCTTTCCTCTAAATTTGGCTATGATCTCCAACACCATTTCCTACTGAGAAAGGCGCTCATTCTCCTGATCTTTATATTGGTGTGATTCTGTGAAAGGAGGAGCTGATCAAACCAAACACCTTGATTCAGTTTCATCCTTAAATCTGAGATACTATTTTCATCTGATCTGTGTTCTGCAAGGGTGTTAGTGAGTATTCGACATTGAAGGCTTGGAGATAAATTCTCAGGAAAATGGCACAGAGGCAACAGGAGGAAAGAGTCGTGACAGAGGAGATGCTATTTACCTCGGTCGGCTGCTTTGGGACTTTTCTTCCTCCTCCTCAAGCACAAATTTCACAACTAAACAACTGAAATGATAAAAACAGTAGTGACTTTGCAGAAACGCTGCTGAAATATGCAGTCTTGGAGCTCCTGAGCAGGA